>NW_026733071.1:0-149100 GCF_028476545.2 Physella acuta
CCATACCATTGCGTAACGCCCCCCCCCCCTGCCTTAACACACCGCACTGCTACCATAGCGTGAAGCTCCCCCCATCCTGCCTTTAAACCGTTGCGTGCCCCCCCCCCCCCGTTTTTCGCCGCCATTGCGTTACGCACACACCCTTTGCAACCCCACTATTGCAAAACGCCCCCTCTTTACCATCATACCATCGTGTGACGCCCTCTCCTTACGACTGCATCATGGCGTGACACCTATACTACAACACCATCGCGTGACGCCCCTTCCTTACCACCACATAATCGCGTGACACCCCCTTCTTACCCCCACACCATCGCGTGACGCCCCAACCACTACCCCATCGCGTGACGCCCCCTCCTTACCACCACCCCATTGCGTTACGCCCCAAACCCCCGTGCTACTAAACAAGTACGCCGTATCAGTGAGACTTTGATTGCCCCGAAATTTGCGAGTTTAGATTTCCGATAAGCCGGGGGGGAAAAGACTTCAAACCACGGGAGGCAAGGGGAGAAACCCCGACCAGCCCCGGGTACTGGGGGAGATAACCAGTTTATGAGGGACCACCAGAGTGACAAGGGCCGCAGTTGTGGCCCCTGAGCTTAGTAGAAGGTTGACTTTTTATCCAATACGGTTAGCTGTGCAGTAAAACTTTAATTCGGATTTAAAGATGTTTAAACTTCTTCAATGCCGGCTGTAAAATACGTGGGCAACAAAAGGGGAGCTTATAACACACTTTTATCTGGAACACACATTTTTAAAAAAAAAAAAGGCTGTTCTTCACCTCTAGTTTAAAACCCAAATTCGTATGTTAAACACATTTTTTTAAAAGTTTGAAATAATATTATATTACTACAAATATTCCAGATTTAACAAAAATATATTTGAAAGTTGAGTCAACAGTTTAAAAAAAAATGATTAGTATTAAATCTGTTTTCTAAAAAATAAACATAACTAACATAAACTAACAAAAGCCTTAACCACGTATTAGCGCTAATTCAAACTCTTGCCTAAAGTCCTATATTAATTTTATCCCGGCACCTAGCCTAAATCTTAACCTAAAAAAGCTATTCCAACAAAAGAAACAGCCAAACATTGGGTACTCTTGTCGTGGGCAGGTGGGGGGGGGGGGGGGGGGGGGAGAAGAATGTCGACTCAAGAGAAGAACCAAACCTTTTTTTTTATTTGGACCATCTACACACAGTTGTGATTAGTTGTCTTTAAAGATAAATCATCGATGCTAGTTAGCAAAAAGTTTCTTTACTCAAACAGGATATCTTCTTCGCCGTTGTTCTAAATTCTATTTCTTCCGAATCATAAATTCTATTTATAATTCGAACAAGTCCAACTATGTGAACGAACTGTTCACTGTAACATCCTAAGCTCATAAACATTGGGCCAACGCGACAAAAAACAAACTTCGTCATTTTGATTCTGATTATTTGCACGGCTGTGTTGATCATTCAGTATTGAATTGTGTGTGTACCTATGCTGTAGGTGCTGATATGTACCATAACATAGTCTTGCAGATGGTGTATTCGTGCATAGCTTTTGATATTGCATGGAGGTGGAACTTAAGAGCGTGTCTCATGAACCTGCGGCTCTAACAAACATGCATCTATTTAAAGCACTGCTGCAGTCCTATACTCAGAGTTTCTTCCAGGCATCTCTTCGAGAGGAGGGGGCAGAGGCTCTGCCCCCGAAGAAAGTCTACCGCCCCCGGACAAAATTGAATTTATATAGAAAATATATACTTTTAACAATGTCCGCTCCCCGAAATTTTTTTCAATCCCCCCACCCCCTCCGAAAATTTCAAGTGATTTCCCCCCCCCCCCCCCCCCCCCATCACCAGGAGAGAAAAAAAGTCTGGAAGAAACACTGCTTCCTATAACCCAGCTAAAGTAACTTTGCATCTTAAAATTATTGTTAGTGTACTTTCTGTAGTTTAAAGTATCGACAGATTTCGCGTATCTTCGCAAGTTAAATAATGTTTTTAGTTAGAATGTTCATTAGTAAAAGGGCTCTGTTCTTAGAAACGTTTGATGGTCCTTGAACTGGATCATACTGGATATAATAACTATCCACGGTCTATGATAACATCCACTCTCTGGATATCGGCGAGGGTGGGCATCCTTTGGATATTTCCCCCATCCACGGATAACCACGTATCCGTGCATAACTCACTCAATGTCTTAATCCAATAAACTCGGCCAAACAGGACAAGATTTACTGCCCTTTTTAATTAGTCCGCAGTAGCGCCCCCTAGCCGCGAGTTATCTACAGGGAGGTAAGCATGTAGGTGCCGGAGCCGATGATTATGAGCAGCTACTCCTTGCCGCACACGAAGATTCTGGAAGTATTCTCCGGCGTTATGAGAATTTATCCCGGGCTGGTGACTGTAATAGGCTACAAATCAAGTCAGGGGGTGGGGACGTGTGTTGTAGGGGCGGGGACGTGTGTTTTAGGGGGCGGGGACGTGTGTTTTACATGACCAGCTCGTTTAGTTTACAATTACTGGGAGAAGGAGCAAGAATTGGCAGTCTGAAATATGGTTTATTGTCGTCCTGTTTGTTCAGTGATGAGTTGTTTCCCATATTATAGCTTGTGTACATTTAACTCTTAGTTTAGTTATTTAAAAAAAAAAATATGTTATTGGCAAAAAGCAACGCCGAAATGATCGATTCGGTTTTGCCTATATATATATAAAGAAAACAATATATATATATATATATATATATATATATATATATATATATATATATATATATATATATATATATCTTATATACATGTAAATATGTAAATATAGAGACGATTTACTGTAGGCGCAAGAAAGACACGCTCTGTTGATCTAAATATCACCCCCACCCCTTTTTTTTTATTCACAAGTGCAGAAAATGAAATTGTATGAAGACGTTATCGTTATGTAAAATATTATATTTTTAATTACAACTAAAGCTACACATTAAAATACACTAAACGGTATTATATTATAAAATACTTAAATTTAAAATAAAAAAAAAACCTCTAGTCACTCTTTTTATTGTTTAGTCAACAATCATATTATACTTGAAATATTGTTAAAAGCTATAATAAAATTATAAATAAATGAAAGTGTTAACAGTTTTAGCTATAATTTTACAACTATATGTGCATTATAATTTATGCTATCAACTCTATAAATATATTGTTCATAGATTTACTGTTGAAAATATTTTGCTTGTTTATTTTTTCATTACTTTCTGAAGTAGGCAGACTTTCTTTCTACCCTAGCTTATGTTGTTAGACTTTCTTTTTACCCTAGCATATGTTGGTAGACTTTCTTTTTACCCTAGCATATGTTGGCAGACTTTCTTTATACCCTAGCATATGTTGGTAGACTTTCTTTATACCCTAGCATATGTTGGTACACTTTCTTTATAACATAGCATATGTTGGCAGACTTTCTTTATACCCTAGCATATGTTGATACACTTTCTTTATACCCTAGCATATGTTGATACACTTTCTTTATACCCTAGCATATGTTGATACACTTTCTTTATACCCTAGCATATGTTGATACACTTTCTTTATACCCTAGCATATGTTGATACACTTTCTTTATACCCTAGCATATGTTGATACACTTTCTTTATACCCTACCCTAACAAATGGACTTGACATATTATACCAGAATCGAGACGGCAACGACTCGAACTTTAAATATATTGTAAATAATTCAAAATCTTATTAATTGTAGTTAAAATATTACATTTGTAGAATTATTTAACAAAAGAATGGTTAGAGAAGCATTTGGAGTTTTGAAAAGTCAAGTTTCCTGCCAATATGAAGAAAAGTTCAGTTTTCTTCTTCAAAAAGGAATGGAATATTTCATTCACTTATTTAAACTAAAACAAAGTAAATCCTTATAAAAATATATTCTGGAATTACTTTTAAAAAAAGCCCGCCAATATGTGGCCAAAATGTAAAGGAACAGAACCGGAAGTAGTAACATAACAAAACTGGTCTTTGAGTTGGAGAGGAGCGTTAATGGCACCTCCGTCTGAGACTTGAGGGGAAACAGATCCGGCCCCAGGTTAGTGGTCCAGCTTCAGGCATAATTAAAACTGATAATTATAATTAAAGTCGGTCTTAATAAGCAATTAGGATTCAAATCATGAGAGGGCTAATTGTCGTTTTAATTTTTTTTTTAGTTTGGGGGAGGGGGAATTGTGGAGATTAGCAGAGTTTAACATGTGACTAGTCTGTAATGGAATCACGAGTAATGTAAATTGTAGATTTATTTATGGCTCGGGTCTAATAAAATTATAGACATGGATTTATCTGAGGGGTCGATTAAAATGTTCGATGTAAACTTCAGAAATAAAACCAAGCACAGCTAAAAGAATAGAACAGAAGATTTAAAAATACATAAGGCGACTGTGGGATAAAAGCTACACATTGTTCACTAAAGACACGATAATCATTGCTATTTCACAATTAGAAAATTGAATATTTTAAAAAGAATGTTGAAAAAATATGATTCATTGTGATATTTCGTATTTAATGTTCAACTCTATCGTGGTTGTTAAGCCTGATGAATTGCTTAAAATCACAGTACTTTTGTTAATATAGAGCGGCGTGGCTAAGAGGCAGAGCGCTAGACCGCTGATCCGAAAGTCTCGAGTTTGAATCAGGGTCAGTAGAACGTCCATGAGTCCTCCGAACTCTAAGTAACGTTGAGGGAAAAAATGCAGCTAGGCCGAGTTTCAGAGAACCTGGCGAACTCTACTTGAATTGATCAATGGACTATACTTTGTTACTCTACATAACGTTATTACTGTTGATGTGGTGTATTTTATTTTAGCTGTTCTATAGGTTTTGTGGAGACCGAATGTGGGGTTAAAACATCGTGCAACATGGGGGGGGGGGGGGAACAGCCGAATTTGTGAGGGAGCAGCCATGTGTGTGGGAGAACAGAGTGGTTAAAGAAAATACCCAATGTGTGGGGTAATACAGTGGGGGTAGGAGGGAACATCCGGGAGAAAGTTCGAATGTTGAAGTGAGATAGGAGGGAACATACGAGCGAAAGTTCGAATGTTGAAGTGAGGTAGGAGGGAACATACGAGCGAAAGTTCGAATGTTGAAGTGAGGTAGGAGGGAACATCCGGGAGAAAGTTCGAATGTTGACGTGAGGTAGGAGGGAACATGCGAGCGAAAGTTCGAATGTTGAAGTGAGGTAGGAGGGAACATACGAGCGAAAGTTCGAATGTTGAAGTGAGATAGGAGGGAACATCCGGGAGAAAGTTCGAATGTTGAAGTGAGATAGGAGGGAACATACGAGCGAAAGTTCGAATGTTGAAGTGAGGTAGGAGGGAACATACGAGCGAAAGTTCGAATGTTGAAGTGAGGTAGGAGGGAACATCCGGGAGAAAGTTCGAATGTTGAAGTGAGGTAGGAGGGAACATACGAGCGAAAGTTCGAATGTTGAAGTGAGGTAGGAGGGAACATACGAGCGAAAGTTCGAATGTTGAAGTGAGGTAGGAGGGAACATCCGGGAGAAAGTTCGAATGTTGAAGTGAGGTAGGAGGGAACATGCGAGCGAAAGTTCGAATGTTGAAGTGAGGTAGGAGGGAATATCCAACCGATGGTTCGAATGTTGAAGTGAGGTAGGAGGGAACATCCGGGAGAAAGTTCAAATGTTGAAGTGAGGTAGGAGGGAACATGCGAGCGAAAGTTCGAATGTTGAAATGAGGTAGGAGGGAACATGCGAGCGAAAGTTCAAATGTTGAAGTGAGGTAGGAGGGAACATGCGAGCGAAAGTTCGAATGTTGAAATG
Source organism: Physella acuta (assembly GCF_028476545.2). Classification (NCBI taxonomy): domain Eukaryota; kingdom Metazoa; phylum Mollusca; class Gastropoda; family Physidae; genus Physella; species Physella acuta. The sequence goes on from NW_026733071.1 coordinate 5,819, forward strand.
AGGTAGGAGGGAACATGCGAGCGAAAGTTCAAATGTTGAAGTGAGGTAGGAGGGAACATGCGAGCGAAAGTTCGAATGTTGAAGTGAGGTAGGAGGGAATATCCAACCGATGGTTCGAATGTTGAAGTGAGGTAAGAGGGAACATGCGAGCGAAAGTTCAAATGTTGAAGTGAGGTAGGAGGGAACATGCGAGCGAAAGTTCGAATGTTGAAATGAGGTAGGAGGGAACATGCGAGCGAAAGTTCAAATGTTGAAGTGAGGTAGGAGGGAACATGCGAGCGAAAGTTCGAATGTTGAAATGAGGTAGGAGGGAGCATGCGAGCGAAAGTTCAAATGTTGAAGTGAGGTAGGAGGGAACATGCGAGCGAAAGTTCGAATGTTGAAGTGTGGTAGGAGGCAACATCCGGGCGAAAGTTCGAATGTTGAAATGAGGTAGGAGGGAACATGCGAGCGAAAGTTCAAATGTTGAAGTGAGGTAGGAGGGAACATGCGAGCGAAAGTTCGAATGTTGAAATGAGGTAGGAGGGAACATGCGAGCGAAAGTTCAAATGTTGAAGTGAGGTAGGAGGGAACATCCGAGAGAAAGTTCGAATGTTGAAGTGAGGTAGGGGGGAACATCCGAGAGAAAGTTCAAATGTTGAAGTGAGGTAGGAGGGAACATCCGAGAGAAAGTTCGAATGTTGAAGTGAGGTAGGAGGGAACATCCGGGAAAGTTCGAATGTTGAAGTGAGGTAGGAGGGAACATCCGGGAGAAAGTTCGAATGTTGAAGTGAGGTAGGAGGGAACATCCGGGAGAAAGTTCGAATATTAAAGTGAGGTAGGAGGGAACATCCGAGAGAAAGTTCGAATGTTGAAGTGAGGTAGGAGGGAACATCCGGGGAAGTTCGAATGTTGAAGTGAGGTAGGAGGGAACATCCGGGAGAAAGTTCGAATGTTGAAGTGAGGTAGGAGGGAACATGCGAGCGAAAGTTCAAATGTTGAAGTGAGGTAGGAGGGAACATGCGAGCGAAAGTTCGAATGTTGAAATGAGGTAGGAGGGAACATGCGAGCGAAAGTTCAAATGTTGAAGTGAGGTAGGAGGGAACATCCGAGAGAAAGTTCGAATGTTGAAGTGAGGTAGGGGGAACATCCGAGAGAAAGTTCAAATGTTGAAGTGAGGTAGGAGGGAACATCCGAGAGAAAGTTCGAATGTTGAAGTGAGGTAGGAGGGAACATCCGGGAAAGTTCGAATGTTGAAGTGAGGTAGGAGGGAACATCCGGGAGAAAGTTCGAATGTTGAAGTGAGGTAGGAGGGAACATCCGGGAGAAAGTTCGAATATTGAAGTGAGGTAGGAGGGAACATCCGAGAGAAAGTTCGAATGTTGAAGTGAGGTAGGAGGGAACATACAAGCGAAAGTTCGAATGTTGAAGTGAGGTAGGAGGGAACACCCGGGGGAAAGTTCGAATGTTGAAGTGAGGTAGAAGGGAACATACGAGCGAAAGTTCGAATGTTGAAGTGAGGTAGGAGGGAACATCCGGGAGAAAGTTCGAATATTGAAGTGAGATAGGAGGGAACATACAAGCGAAAGTTCGAATGTTGAAGTGAGGTAGGAGGGAACACCCGGGAGAAAGTTCGAATGTTAAAGTGAGGTTGAAGGGAACATCCGGGCGAAAATTCAAATGTTGAAGTGAGGTAGGAGGGAACATGCGAGCGAAAGTTCAAATGTTGAAGTGAGGTAGAAGGGAACATGCGAGCGAAAGTTCAAATGTTGAAGTGAGCTAAACATTGAGCTCTGAGCTCAGGGATTAGCTGCACAGCCACGGTGTTCGGTAAATGAGACAGCCAGATGTTGCTGTTCTTCCAGATGATTAATCCCCATCCCCACCCGCACCCCCACCTCGGCACCATCCCCACCCCGCCACCATCCCCACCCCCACCCCCAACTCGGCACCATCCCCACCCCGCCACCATCCCCACCCCCACCCCCACCTCGGCACCATCCCCACCCCGGCACCATCCCCACCCCCACCCCCACCTCGGCACCATCCCCACCCCGCCACCATCCCCACCCCCACCCCCACCTCGGCACCATCCCCACCCCGCCACCATCCCCACCCCCACCCCCACCTCGGCACCATCCCCACCCCTCCACCATCCCCACCCCCACCCCCACCTCAGCACCATCCCCACCCCGCCACCATCCCCACCCCCACTCCCACCTCGGCACCATCCCCACCCCGCCACCATCCCCACCCCCACCCCCACTTCGGCACCATCCCCACCCCGCCACCATCCCCACCCCCACCCCCACCTCGGCACCATCCCCACCCCGCCACCATCCCCACCACCACCCCCACCTCGGCACCATCCCCACCCCCACCCCCACTTCGGCACCATCCCCACCCCGCCACCATCCCCACCCCCACCCCCACCCCGCCACCATCCCCACCCCCACCCCCACCCCGCCACCATCCCCACCCCCACCCCCACCTCGGCACCATCCCCACCCCGCCACCATCCCCACCCCCACCCCCACCTCGGCACCATCCCCACCCCCACCCCCACCTCGGCACCATCCCCACCCCGCCACCATCCCCACCCCCACCCCCACTTCGGCACCATCCCCACCCCCACCCCCACTTCGGCACCATCCCCACCCCCACCCCCACTTCGGCACCATCCCCACCCCGGCACAATCCCCACCCCATCACCATCCCCACCCCGCCACCATCCCCACCCCCACCCCCACCTCTGCACCATCCCCACCCCGCCACCATCCCCACCCCCACCCCCACCTCGGCACCATCCCCACCCCGGCACAATCCCCACCCCGCCACCATCCCCACCCCGCCACCATCCCCACCCCCACCCCCACCTCGGCACCATCCCCACCCCGCCATCATCCCCACCCCCACCCCCACCTCGGCACCATCCCCACCCCGGCACCATCCCCACCCCGGCACCATCCCCACCCCCACCCCCACCCCCACCCCGGCACCATCCCCACCCCGGCACCATCCCCACCCCGCCATTATCCCCACCCCCACCCCCACCTCGGCACCATCCCCACCCCACCCCCACCCCCACCTCGGCACCATCCCCACCCCGCCACCATCCCCACCCCGCCACCATCCCCACCCCCACCCCCACCCCGCCACCATCCCCACCCCGGCACCATCCCCACCCCGCCACCATCCCCACCCCGCCACCATCCCCACCCCCACCCCCACCCCGCCACCATCCCCACCCCGCCACCATCCCCACCCCGCCATTATCCCCACCCCCACCCCCACCTCGGCACCATCCCCACCCCGCCACCATCCCCACCCCGCCATTATCCCCACCCCCACCCCCACCTCGGCACCATCCCCACCCCGCCACCATCCCCACCCCGCCACCATCCCCACCCCGGCACAATCCCCACCCCGGCACCATCCCCACTCCGCCATTATCCCCACCCCCACCCCCACCTCGGCACCATCCCCACCCCGGCACCATCCCCACTCCGCCATTATCGCCACCCCCACCCCCACCTCGGCACCATCCCCACCCCACCCCCACCCCCACCTCGGCACCATCCCCACCCCGGCACAATCCCCACCCCGGCACCATCCCCACCCCCACCCCCACCCCGGCACCATCCCCACCCCGCCACCATCCCCACCCCGCCACCATCCCCACCCCGCCATTATCCCCACCCCCACCTCGGCACCATCCCCACCCCGCCACCATCCCCACCCCCACCCCCACCTCGGCACCATCCCCACCCCGCCACCATCCCCACCCCGCCACCATCCCCACCCCGCCATTATCCCCACCCCCACCCCCACCCCGCCACCATCCCCACCCCGCCACCATCCCCACCCCAGCACAATCCCCACCCCGCCACCATCCCCACCCCTAGAAGCTTAGCAAGGCCAACCAACCGTAGTCAGGTGAATATTTGATCTGGGTAAAGGTGTTAAGGAAAAATTATCTACATATTCGTATCTAGATCTATAATATAATCGGGCAAGTAGTGTGTCAGTCCTTCCTTCCGTCATCGCTATAGATTTTGGAACCATAAAAGTAAACATTCGCACCATGCTGTGCTTTTCAGTGCACCGCAGTGTCTTATTATAAGTATTAGAGTAGGGTTTGTTTATATAGCGGCATAGAGCTATTTTATAATTGCCACGGTTTTTACTCTTTCGCATAACGTCAAGAAAATATTAAATACACGCAAACTGCTAAAACGTATTAAAAAGATTAATGTCAAATATCATTTTCGTTTAGGTTCCCAGAAAAAGTGGATACATTTTAATAACATAATAACAGCAGGGTAGAAAAATCAAATTAATTTAACTCTTTTCTAATTTTGACAAAGGAGGTAATTTAAAAATACATTAAACTCACGCTAATAAAAAATGTAAATGCAAATATACGTTCGTCATAGAAGGAATTAGTGTTGCAATAATATAATTAGCAAAATGTGAATGCAAATTATTCGGATGTGTAAGAGGAAATTATTGTTAGAAAATTATAATTAGCATGGATTGATAAAAGGCAATCTTTCATTTATTTTATTCACTGAATGTAGGCCCTACTGTTTATTACTTATAATTTTTAATCAACTATTCAGCACTATTATAGATGCGTCATCACGTTCATTAGGTGCGCAATGGTTTTAGTTATGAAACTCTTTTGTAAATTTTTAAAATTTAAAGTACTGGAAAAAATGCGTGAATGGATAAAGTGAAATATTGTAGGTAAAACACGGATATTTTAAATACTGCCTATTATTTATACTGTTTTCTAATTATTATTCTGTCGGTTTGCGGACAAGCTAGGGGTTTTATAGGAGAGGCGTTGCGATGGGGGGGGGGGGGCATATGTCCCCGGGTGCCGACCTTAGGGGGCGCCAAAGTGGGTTGGAAAAAATTTGCGAGGGGGGGGGGGTGGAAATCGAAAGTTTTAGGGCGGGGGGGGGGGGGGGGGAAAGGGGTGCAAATCGAAAGTTTTAGGGGGGTGCAAATCTGTGAGCAATATGCCTTTATGATTGCATTTAAATTGTGTTTATGTTATGAGTGTTGTGTTTGTTTTTTCGTTTTTTTTTTTTTTTTTTTTTTTTTTGCGTTCGTTTATGTTGTGTTTAGTTTTGTTCTGTTCCCAAGTTGGTACATTTAAAAAAGATTTACCGTGGCGGAGCACGGGATGCAGCTAGTAGAACTATGTTCGTATATAGCAATCACTTTTATTTCTCGCAATTAGTATATTTATACCTAGAAAGTAATTAAATTAATTCGCATTATTGTTATATTGTGGAATCAACGACATTTTAATTTTATTCGTACCAATTTCAGTATATCGTATTTGTTTATAGTTATATTTATTGCCAATAGGCAATCGTATTTAGAGATATTATATTGTGTTATTTAAACATGTTCTAAACATTTTTTAGGCATCATCATCACTCTGTATAGTAGAGCGCACGACCCCTAAAGCCTGGAGTTCGAATACCGAGCTTGAGCACACCCAGCTTTGACTGGACACAGTAATTACCACCCAATCCCTTTATATGCCGAGGTCACATAACGAGATGCATTACTTATCTACTCCGTGGAACGGGATTTTAAAAGCGGCATATGTGTATAGGCGTGTAATGATCATTATACTGAATTAACTTCACATCTAGGTATCATTGTACCTCTAGATAATGTGATTCTAGTCTAGGCATGATTGTACCTAGATAATTTGATACTAGTCTAGGCATTATTGTACCAAGATAATTTGATATCCTAGGCATGATTGTACCACGATAATTTGATACTAGTCTAGGCATGATTGTACCAAGATAATTTGATACTAGCCTAGGCATGATTATACCTAGATAATGTTATCTCCTAAGCATGATTGCACCTAGATAATTTGATATCCTAGGCATGATTGTACCTAGATAATTTGATACTAGTCTAGGCATGATTGTACCTAGATAATTTGATACTAGCCCAGGCATGACTGTACCTAGATAATTTGATACTAGCCTAGGCATGATTGTACCTAGATAATTTGATACTAGCCTAGGCATGATTGTACCTAGATAATTTGATACTAGCCTAAGCATGATTGTACCTAGATTATTTGATACTAGTCTAGTCATGATTGTACCTAGATAATTTGATACTAGCCTAGGCATGATAGTACCTAGATAATTTGATACTAGTCTAGGCATGATAGTACCTAGATAATTTCATACTAGCCTAGGCATGATTGTACCTAGATAATTTGATACTAGCCTAGGCATGATTGTAACTAGATAATTTGATACTAGCCTAGGCATGATTGTACCTAGATAATTTGATACTAGCCTAGGCATGATTGTACCTAGATAATTTGATACTAGTCTAGGCATGATTGTACCAAGATAATTTGATACTAGCCTAAGCATGATTATACCTAGATAATGTTATCTCCTAAGCATGATTGCACCTAGATAATTTGATATCCTAGGCATGATTGTACCTAGATAATTTGATACTAGTCTAGGCATGATTGTACCTAGATAATTTGATACTAGCCCAGGCATGACTGTACCTAGATAATTTGATACTAGCCTAGGCATGATTGTACCTAGATAATTTGATACTAGCCTAGGCATGATTGTACCTAGATAATTTGATACTAGCCTAAGCATGATTGTACCTAGATTATTTGATACTAGTCTAGTCATGATTGTACCTAGATAATTTGATACTAGCCTAGGCATGATAGTACCTAGATAATTTGATACTAGTCTAGGCATGATAGTACCTAGATAATTTCATACTAGCCTAGGCATGATTGTACCTAGATAATTTGATACTAGCCTAGGCATGATTGTAACTAGATAATTTGATACTAGCCTAGGCATGATTGTACCTAGATAATTTGATACTAGCCTAGGCATGATTGTACCTAGATAATTTGATACTAGCCTAGGCATGATTGTACCTAGATAATTTGATACTAGCCTAGGCATGATTGTACCTAGATAATTTAATACTAGCCTAGGCATGATTGTACATAGATAATTTAATACTAGCCTAGGCATGATTGTACCTAGATAATTTAATACTAGCCTAGGCATGATTGTACATAGATAATTTAATACTAGCCTAGGCATGATTGTACCTAGATAATTTGATACTAGCCTAGGCATGATTGTACCTTGATAATTAATTTCACACCTTAATGCCTATGTTCACATCTAGACACCCAGACGACCATTGTAACAATAGCCTTAAAACAACCTTGACTAAACCCACTCAAACAACTTGAACTGTGCGCATACTTACAGCAGCTGTTACTTTTATCGCATATTAAAACTTGATTATCTACCCCTCATTAGCATTTCATATTTTATTCATGGTGGGGTGCCATGTTTGAATATCCCCACTTTTATTTGTTAGTCCGTGCGAATAATGCGAAATGGTATTGAATAATTCGCAAAGCGCCATAAAAATATTGAGTCAATGCATTGATCATTCTCTAGTGTTTTTAGAAGTAGTCGTCGTGTGTGAGAGAGTGTATCTCGTGTATATGTCTACCATGGTATGTATAGATGTGTGTTTTGTTGTGAGTGGGTCGGGTTCCATAAAACGATGGAGTGTGTAGGCCATATAAGTCGTGTTTCGGATCTAAATGTCGCCTCTTGGTCCTAAATGTCGCTTTAAAAAGTCGCAATGAGGTGTAAATAAAAATAGTTTAATGCACTGTTTTGAATGCGTTGCTTTTTTAACCCCGTATAGCTGTACATTGTGAAGGTTTTATGCGACGGGGAACGGTTGATTATGATGCAGATTTAAAAACTAGAATCTAGTTGTTGATGAAGCTAGCACGGTAGGTATTTGATGTTTGAGAGTTATTGATATAGGTAATGCATAGTGGATGTAGGGTATCTAAGGGAAGCTACTCTGTTATTAGGGATTGCGGAACTTTGTATCATCATGGTTTAAAAAGTACTTAGCTCAATACTACTCAATAGGGTATTTACACGTATGATATAACTCATGGATTACTTTTTGGACCCGCTTTTTGCACAATAGGCCCTATATCTTTATACTTTTTTTAAAATACAACATTAACATAAATCACATAACATATTGTTAAATAAAATTTCTTTCAACTAACATTCACTCTAAGGGGAAAAGGCTAGTGCGCAACTTGTATTTTGTGTGCGCGGTGTTCTAAAAGTCTTATACAAGGATATCAGTATTTTACCTTAGACGGAACACTTCTTTCACCCCCCCCCCCCCTTTACTTCTATACACAAATCCCGACTCAGTCCTACAAAGTATGAGACTTAAAACGTTCCGAGCTCGAAGTGAGTTTAAAGAGTATCGTTTGATAAGTAAAGTTTCCTTTGTGAACCTGATGGTTCATGAGACAAGTGTAGTACAGTTTACTTGATTTTGTGACCTCGGCCTATGAAGGGATAATGTGGTCAACACTATGCCAATCCGCTTGTTACCTCACCATTAAAGGCAGTTGTAAGTTCTTATAATGTAATTATAATGTAATTAACAAGAACTAACCATTCGAGAATTTTTATATACCACGATATAACATAACAATAAACCCGAGTCTCAAATAACAAAATACAACATAATAAACTCCTGCCTCAACTAACACGATATAACATAACAATAAACCCCCTGCCTCAACTAACACGATATAACATAACAATAAACCGTTGCCTCATATAACACGATATAACATAACAATAAACCGTTGCCTCATATAACGCGATATAACATAACAATAAGCCTCTGCCTCATATAACACGATATAACAAAACAATAAACCCCTGCCTCAACTAACACGATATAACATAACAATAAGCCTCTGCCTCACCAAAGACGATATAACATAACAATCAGCCCCTGTCGCATATAACACGATATAACATAACAATAAACCCTTGCCTCATATAAACACAATATAACATAACAATAAGCCCCTGCTTCTGCTATCTCAAATATCAATAATCTCTAAAACGATTTCAGATTTAATGAGAACTTTCTAGTTAAGACTTGCACTTTTGAACGTGTTATTTTAATTATTTGATATTAATTAAAAATGTGTGCTTGCGTGGTTAATTGTGTTTGAGGGGTCGGGGTGTTGGCCTTAAAGTAGGGATATGTGTGAGTCTTGTGAGGATTTGAGTGAATGCGTTTACAACCATATTTATCATGATTTGAGTGAATGCTTTAACAACCACATTTATCATGATTTGAGTAAATGCTTTAACAACCACATTGGCATGATTTGATTGAATGCTTTAACAACCTATTGTATTTTGATTGGGTCAATAATGGTACTATATCCTTCACTGGTCCACATTGATATCATATTAAAAAAAACACCTATTGTTTAACATGTTGTTTAGACACTAGTTTCACTTTGTACAATAGTATGTATGTATGTATGTATGTATATAATACGTATGCATTATTAAACGATTATGTAAATAACGCAAGACGCAGTAATGGCTATCCGAAACATTGCGCTACTAACCTTTCCAACTAGTGGGGGGGGGGGGGGGCGCTCTTTCACCAACATGATTAATTATATAATCTAGATAAATGGGAGGAGGGCGTAACAAATGATGGTCACCCCGGGCGCTGGAATGGGTCGCTATGCCTCTGTTTTTCAGCCCTATTATATATCAGCTAGACCTTACACCCCTATTATAGATCTACTAGACTTCTCGCACCCATATTATAGAACACCAAGTATTCCCACACCCCTATTGTATATCTACTAGACTTCTGACACCCCTATTATAGATCTACTAGACCCTACGCCCCTATAACAGATCAACTAGTATATATCCACTAGACTTCCTATAACCCTATAAAACACCTTTCGCCTTCTTCTAGATCTACAGAAAATTAGACTCAATTTTCAAAATATTTTCACAACTTTTTTAATATCTAGCTTAGGTATAAATATTCGAATCAATAGGGTTGGACTCTCAACTGGCAGTTAACTTATTTTTAAAAATTGCATGTACTCTAATAAAAATATCCCTCCTCGTAAAAAGTTGATAACGTGTTTTCCCTGTCACTATGGAAAACAAAATCGATGAAATTGTTGTGTTTGATATATCATGCAACGAAGGAGAATTTGAAAGTAAAGGATTGTTTATTTTCTTGTGGGCATAGTAACGGAGACAAAAATAAAGAGACGCGGTCGTTCATTAAAGAAATAGTTATAGTAAAGGATTTGTATTGAAGAGTCTAAACATTTTTTAATCTAGATTAAATCACTTGTAGAAGAACCGCTTAAAAATACCGAATGCTTAGTCTAAAAAAGAAAAAGTGATCTTGATTAAATAACCTATTAGAATATTTTTTTTTTAATTTAGTAAGACCAAAACAAAAGGTAGGTAACAGGCGAATTCGCAATAATAAAGTAATTTTACCTCAATATAAAAATATTATTTGAAAACTTTTTTTGTGCATTTTCAGCTGTTTCCCATTACTTCTTAAAATATTAAATTTCCAAATTTTAAGCTTTAAATTTTTTTAAAATGAAAGTCTACTCGGTAGACAAAATCCTAACATATAAAAGACCATGTGCGTACTTCTCTCTCTCTCACTCTCTGTCCGTAAGTTTTTAGCTATGGAGAACTTAAATACGGATTTTTGTTGAAAATAATATGTTATATGTATTAAATGTATAAACTAAATTTTATTTAAAGAAGAAAAATAAAAATAAAGTAATATTCGAGTGTAGAAGCACATTTTTCACTATGCAGCCGGAAAAGTGTTTATTGTTGTGAGAAGAACGCAAAAAAAAAAAAACAACAACGAAAAACAAAGACGTCACATGTCACATGTTTAAACTATGGAAAGTACACAAAACTAAGGGCGTCTTCTTTTAGAATATGAAGAAATGAACTATTTCATTCAAATTTGAAATGTATGAGATTTTCTCGGCCATAATTTTACAAAATAGTTAAAAATAAACATAAGTACCATTGAACAGCAGATTTTTAACGGAATCATTTAAGTCTCTTAATCAGTGTTTCTTCCAGAGTTTTTTCTCCCGGGGGGGGGGGGGGGGGAGGCACTTGATACTCTGCTCTGTATTTAATATGGTGTTGTTTTGACTAATAATGTATATTATTTGGTTTTTCTAATAAGTATTTGTAGCCTAGGTTATTTTAAATGTGTCGGATTTGTAGCTATTTAGTTATTACTTTCTTTTGTCACTAATGTTGTTCAACGTGTATTAAAGCACATTGCGTTTTTATAAAATAATTTTATCAAACAAATATAAAATTAAAATATATGGGCCTATATTTCACATGCAACGGGTACCGACGGCTAGTGTAAAAGAAAACCCACATTTATTTTTCTCCATGCCAACAATAATGATCGTGTCACCTTCATCTAACATGGCAGATGACTTTGTATAAAACAACCTAACCTATCAACGATTCCGGCCTTACAAACTTATGGAGTTTAAACGAAAGTTGGGTTTTATAAGTATCTCTACTAAAGTGGCGACCATTTCAGTAGTAATACAGCGCTTGAGACGTTGGTTAATGAGAAAACTTCTTACAGCGTTGTTGTGAAACGGCGTAGATCAGATCAGCGCTAATCATGAGCTACCCGCACGTTTTTAACATCTCAACATTAGCAACAAACACCATTTCAATACAGGCACGTTTTCAACATCTTAACATTAGCTACCTGCACCATCTCAACACTACCCGCACCATCTCAACACTACCCGCACCATCTATACTAGCTACCCGCACCATCTCAACACTACTCGCACCATCTCAACACTACCCGCACCATCTCAACACTACCCGCACCATCTCAACACTACCCGCACCATCTCAACATTACCCGCACCATCTCAACACTACCTGCACCATCTCAACACTACACGCACCATCTCAACACTAGCTACCCGCACCATCTCAACACTAGCTACCCGCACCATCTCAACACTAGCTACCCGCACCATCTCAACACTAGCTACCCGCACCATCTCAACACTAGCTACCCGCACCATCTCAACACTACCTGCACCATCTCAACACTACCTGCACCATCTCAACACTACCCGCACCATCTCAACACTACCTGCACCATCTCAACACTACCCGCACCATCTCAACACTAGCTACCCGCACCATCTCAACACTAGCTACCCGCACCATCTCAACACTAGCTACCCGCACCATCTCAACACTAGCTACCCGCACATTTTCAACACTACCCGCACCATCTCAACACTAACTACCTGCACCATCTCAACACTACCTGCAACATCTCAACACTACCCGCACCATCTCAACACTAACCGCACCATCTCAACACTACCCGCACCATCTCAACACTACCCGCACCATCTCAACACTACCCGCACCATCTCAACACTAACCGCACCATCTCAACACTACCCGCACCATCTCAACACTACCCGCACCATCTCAACACTAACCGCACCATCTCAACACTACCCGCACCATCTCAACACTACCCGCACCATCTCAACACTAGCTACCCGCACCATCTCAACACTACCCGCACCATCTCAACACTACCCGCACCATCTCAACACTAACCGCACCATCTCAACACTACCCGCACCATCTCAACACTACCCGCACCATCTCAACACTAGCTACCCGCACCATCTCAACACTACCCGCACCATCTCAACACTACCCGCACCATCTCAACACTAGCTACCCGCACCATCTCAACACTACCCGCACCATCTCAACACTACCCGCACCATCTCAACACTACCCGCACCATCTCAACACTAACCGCACCATCTCAACACTACCCGCACCATCTCAACACTACCCGCACCATCTCAACACTACCCGCACCATCTCAACACTACCCGCACCTTCTCAACACTACCCGCACCTTTTCAACACTACTTACCCGCACCATCTCAACACTACCCGCACCATCTCAACACTACCCGCACCATCTCAACACTAACTACCCGCACCATCTCAACACTACTCGCACCATCTCAACACTACCCGCACCATCTCAACACTACTCGCACCATCTCAACACTACCCGCACCATCTCAACACTACCCGCACCATCTCAACACTAACCGCACCATCTCAACACTACCCGCACCATCTCAACACTACTCGCACCATCTCAACACTAAAATGGCTAAATATTTCTCCACAATGGAATATATAGTGTAAGCAGGTTTTACTGGTCCAATTTCTAGATTTTCAATAAATATTCTCAGGTTTCGGAAATTTCCAGAAATTGTGTGAATTTTCTACACATAAGTCGCCGTTAAAATCGAGATTTTTAGAAATGTTGAAAAACGTCTTAAAAAACCAAGACGACTAATTGTGAAATTTCGCCTGTCTTTCAATGAAATTACAGAAACACAAACCCTGATCTTAATACAAAAGGCTACCTCTAAATTTAAACTTCGGGTCCTTGTGGACGTCCACAGGTTGAATTTAAGATCGACGTGCTTGCAGTTTAAAACAAACATAAAACTCTTATCCTGCATGTAAAACGTGAAATTAAAACAACAACATCTCATCGTGTGGACGCCATAAATGGATGAACCCATGTATCTTTTTTTTTTAAATTATTAAACATTGTTTATTAAACAGCGTTGGCTTGAATTCTAAATTCCTAACTAAAAAAAAATCAAATTGTATTTATTAAATAATGTAATTAACGATTTCATTGTGTGCCAGATTTTTCTTCTTATTGTCTGCCATTTTGGCCTGTAGATTGATCATGCGCGCGCAGTCGTTGAGGACAGAAACACGAAATGAAAAACAAACAAACATTCGGCACAGGGAGACTACTCTGGATTCCCCGCATTCACTTGAACAATCAGACCACCAGGACTGACGTGTGCATAGACAGAACATCTGGGGCTGGGGGGAAGGGGGGGGGGAAGGATCTGCAAATTGGCGAATTACAGGGCCAATTGCCATACAGGTCTGATTGTGGAGGATTTGTGTTTTAGAGTCGTTCAAGTTGGGGGTCTGACATAAGGGGTAGGCGGAGGGGGGGGGGGGGGGGGTCGGGGTATGGGTGTCGCAGGTTGAGTGTCATTCTCAGATAATATAGGACATGGGGGGAGGGGTGGACGTGGGTAGGTTGTTCAGAGGCGCCGACGCCCGGGGACAAACTTTCAATTTGCCCCCCCCCCCATTTATTATTCATGTTTATAATTCAAAACTGCATCTAAAATGCGCTTTTAATTTTTTCCCAAACCATTTTGGCGCCCTTAGGGTCGGCGCCCGGGGACGTATGTACCCACCCGTCTCCCCCCCTCCCCCACCCCTTCGCTACGCCTCTGAGGTTGTTGGGTTTAGTTGGTTTAGTTGACGATTCTAAAATCCAAGCAACCCCCCCCCCCACACACACACACAAACACACCACACACACATTTACTCCCCCCTCCACACACACACACACACACACACACATACGATAGGACATAGATTAAATAAAAACATTTTAAAATTAAAATAAAAAAAAAAAAAATAATTTAAATAAACGACCCACCCGCATGCAAACTTCTGTTTTTCCACGCATCCCATGTTTGATTTTGTTTAACAAAAATACGTTTTGATACTAAAAATGTTTTTAACTTCTCTCCCCAGTAGGTACTTCTACACAATGTCTTTGTATGAGGCAAAAAACATACGCACATAATCGATCACCATACACCGTATACAGCGATGTGTATATGTGTAGTGTTGTGGGTAAGGTAGGAAGAAACATATACAGTATCGATCAACATAAAACGTATAAAATAATCTCCAGTCCTTTTACGGCCTCTTATCTTTCAACTACAGCAAAAATTATTGATTGGTTTGAAATCATCGTGTGCGTGCTACAGGCTAACTCTACTGCCCCTGCGGCTAGGCCAATAAAACAGAGCGCGGAGGTGACAGTTGATATGGGCATGACAAGGTCAGTTTAGTGTAAAAACACATTGAAGTGGATTCGCGGGGCATTGTGGGGGGAGTTGAAAGGGGAGCTCGATCATAGGGTGTGTGTGTTGGGGGTGGGGGGAAGGGGTTTGTATGAAGAGGTGGGGGAGCGGTGTGAAGCAGTAGGGGTGGTAAGTAGTAAGTTGGGGAGGTGAAATAAAATGGGTGGGGGAAGGATGCTGGAAAGAAGAAAGGGGGAGTGTTGAGGTGGGTGATAAAGTGGAGACGTAAGCAGTTGGGGATGGGATGTAAGCAGTTGGGGATGGGATGTAAGCAGTTGGGGGAGGAGACATAAGCAGTTGGGGGAGGAGACGTAAGCAGTTGGGGGAGGAGACGTAAGCAGTTGGGGATGGGATGTAAGCAGTTGGGGGAGGAGACGTAAGCAGTTGGGGATGGGATGAAAGCAGTTGGGGGAGGAGACGTAAGCAGTTGGGGGAGGAGACGTAAGCAGTTGGGGGAGGAGATGTAACCAGTTGGGGATGGGATGTAAGCAGTTGGGGGAGGAGACGTAAGCAGTTGGGGGAGGAGACGTAAGCAGTTGGGAGAAGGGACGTAAGCAGTGGTGGGGAGGAGACGTAAGCAGTTGGGGGAGGGGACGTAAGTAGTTGGGGGAGGAGATGTAAGCAGTTAGGGGAGGAGATGTAAGCAGTTTGGGTGGGATGTAAGCAGTTGGGGATGGGATGTAAGCAGTTGGGGGAGGAGATGTAAGCAGTTGGGGGAGGAGATGTAAGTAGTTGGGGGTGGAGGAAAAGAACACAGAGAGGGTGATGCTTTAGCTAATACTGATTTCTTTTTTTTTGGTTGTTCCTAATCTGACGCCTACTAACTCCTGAATAGACTCTTGCGTGTACCAATGCACTGACATCTGTGCTACTTCATGTTTTAAATCTGTCAAAAAGTCAGACTGCACTCCTGCCCCGTCGCAAGTCAGATCTCCATTACTACGTCACAAAGTCTGCCCTCCCCTCCTTCCATCATGTAATAAAGAAAGACCTCCCCCCTCCCCCCCCCCCCGCGTCACAAGTCAGACAACCTTATTACGTCACAAAGTCAGACTGTCCCTTACACGTCACAAAAAATACTCCCACTCGTCACACATTTAGCCCCCCCCCCCCCCGCCCCGTATCATTAATATTTTTTGTTATTCAAGACAACCCCCCCCCCCCCCAAAAATACACTTTCATTTTCCCAGCAATGCAATATTCTATTTGCCATTTGATTGTTTAACTCAATCAATCCTTGTCTCTAATGTATGTTTACTATTTACCATTTCAACAAAAGTCATGTGATCGCAAGATACTCCTCAAGTATTTGTTAACCATTAAAAACACAAGAACGCTTTTAATTACCCACATTACGTACGTATGTTATTTTGTTTAAACCTTGAACGGTTATAAAAACACATTGATTTTTTTTAATACTTCGTATAATTTATATATTTTTACACGTCATTTTCAGTTTTTAAACACCAATGTGTTAACACATAAAACCTACTTACACACTTGCCAGATAAATTGTGTGCAAACTGGCGGAAAATGCGAAGACACAATAAAACTACACTTTGATGTAAAAATGTATGGATTAAATTTTAATTATTTTCGTTCATGTTTTTTGCGACCTATCTGTCTTGTATTGAGGTAGGTTCTGCTATTATTTCTGCAATTAATATTTTATTATCAAAATGGTATTATTTTATAAAACTTTGTCACATTATTATTTTTTATATTAATAGCAAAAGGTTCTGCTCTCGATAGGCTTATAAATATTTTAAAAACTCTAGTACAGTGAGAGAAAAAAAACTTGATTAACTTTTATTTTGTAAAATTTTTGACAATGTTCCGTGTATTTTTGGTTATTACTATTTTAGGTAATAAAACTACCGTTAAAAAAAATTAGTCAAAGAATTTTTTTTCCTTGCTTTCAAATATTAATGTAGTTAAAGTATGAACTACACCAAGCTGTGCTGTAGCTAAAAGTCCTAATTATACATTGAAATATTTACCGAAATAGTTGAAAGACGTCTCAAACAAAAGTAATGGGTTTCCTTAAAATACAAACCGGTTTTTCTCTTACAAACGTGATACATCAATATAACATCTAAAGTTGTTTCAAACTAGAAATTAAAAAAAAAAAATTAACTGCATTTTAAACATTTTTAAAATATTTTTTTTTTTAAAAATACTAAATTTTTAAATTCTATAAACTTTAATTTTAAAATCTTAAAAAAGTGTGGCGATACTCAGACAACGAAATGAAAAAAAAAAACTACAAAAACCCGGGTTTCTTCCGTGTCGGAAATAATGACCGGATTCCTTTCAACAAACCTGGCTGGTGCCATTTAAACACCATCATACTGAAACACCACCGTCTCACCATTTAAAACACCATCCTACTAAACCACCACCGTCTCACCAGTTAAAACACCATCCAACCAAAACACCACCATCTCGACATCTAAAACACCATCCTACTGAAACATCACTGACTTAACTAGCCGAAACGTAGGCTTATAACATCGTCAATAATCCACCCTTTCTGTTTATGTGACCTCGACACTTTAAAGACAGATTGGCCAGTTCTACGCCTAACGTCTATATTTTCTCCTATTAGGGTACCCATTTGAGCTAGGGTTTCTTTCAAACGTTTGCTCCTAAAAGTGGGGTGGACAGGGGCAGTGTCGTGGTTTTGTGGAAGTGAAGGCGCTCAGAGATGCCTGAAAGAAACACTGATCTGTTGTTTGGACCGGGGGGGGGGGTGGTTCCTTTATTACCCGAGCCCATACATAGCCGATAATCTGTGGATTATGATAATCTACCTCGGGTAGATTATTTTCACCCAGACATCAGAATGTTTCAAAAAATCTAGTTATTAGCGCTTAATGTTTTAGTTTGGACAAAACACAATTGGCATTTTATATCAAGGTTCTGTGTCGTTAAGATAAATAATTAATCATGATTTTAATCAGTAAAATTATCAGTTATTTAATTATTTTTTTATATAGAAAAAAAAATCTATTTCTAAACACAATTTTTACAAGCTTTTATTTAACTCACTTCCTCGTCAGTCGTCAGTCTAGACGGAAACGCAGGAGTGAAAATTCGGACAGTTGTACTTGACCGACACGATTCACAGTTGGCACGTGGGTCAAGACATGAAGACAATGCAATCTGAAACTAAATTTGACTTAATTGGATGCCTAATTGATTTTTTATGAATTAATTAAAATTTGGACCGAATTAGTAGGCATGTCTAGCCAACCACACCACACGCGTCATCAATAGCTGCGCCATCACGACCACGTAATGGCTGCGTTCAAAAACCATTGCGCGCCTACTGAACGTGATATTCAGTAGGCGCGCAATGGTTTTTAGTCATGTAACTCTATTGTAGATAAAACATGTAAAGTACTGAAAAAAAAATTCATAAAAAACGTTTTAATAACAAGCTTTTATGTAATGATGCACTAAAAAGTAGAAAATAAATTATAGACTACTATTTAAATAACTATAAAGAAAAGCGTGGGTGTCTTCCTTAATATTAGTAAAGGTATCCAATAAATACTAAAGTGACCCACGCTTTTCTTTATAGTTATTTAAATAGTAGTCTATAATTTATTTTCTACTTTTTAGTGCATCATTACATAAAAGCTTGTTATTAAAACGTTTTTTATGAATTTTTTTTATTCTTATTATGGATTATTATTTATATATGGCTATTTATTTGTCTATTAATCTTTAATTTGTATTTTTATACTTCCCTATTCTAGTTTTATTTAGTGTTAAAACGCTTTACGTTGAAATGTGTATAACCATATCACACATTTTCCTTTTGTATTTTAAAAATTTAGATTTTTCACTGAAAACGTGTATTTGTACTAACCAATTCATGAATGTGGAGGGGGGGGGGGGGGTTGTTGAGTTTTGGGATTGTGGATTGATGTGTAAAAAAGAGGTGACTTTGGTTGTTGTACAAGACTTACGGCCCTTTTTACAAGATGTAAAAAATTAAAAGGTCTGAAAAGGTACACTTCTAAACAATGGGGGAGCACTCGGGGACGCATAATTACGCAATACATTAACGTATATAAATTATCTTCTCCTGTGCTCGGCGACAGCAGAAATATGAAATATGAGCTAGGAAGACGGAGGGGGAATACAGCGCATAACGAGTCAACGGATTTATGACCAAAGGCCATTTAGGATTTTTTTTTTTACCTTTATGGGAGAAGCGTTGTGTTGATACAGTTGTCCTGTTGTGCGCTTCAAAGAGTACGTGGAAGTAGCGCAGTAAATTTCGTCAAAAAAAAATAGCGCGAAAAGTAGCAGAAAATAATGTATTAAAGTAGTGTAGGGAGTAGCGTTTTAAAGTAGCACAGCTGAACAGCGAGCAAGAGAGTAGCGCTATTTTTGTAGCAGACATGGCGCGACGATGCCAACTACAAAACGTTTACACACTTAATACGCCTGTTGATTTGTTTTTGAAACTCAGAAGCCTTGATTCATACTGTGGCTCCATAATGGGACGGCCCAATGATTTGAACCAGGATTCGAACTCGAGACTCTCGTTTGAGCAGCCAAGCTCTCTACCGCTAGGCCATGCTAAATTGGTTATATTGACTGAAAACATTGTACTCGTCTTTATAACCAACGTTCCCTCTCACTGGAAAAAAGCTAGCTACGAGTATTTTGTTTGAGCGGTGTTTTGAAAGTCGTATACGAGGATGTATGTATTTTACAAACGACTGCGCGGTCGCGCAGTTTAGAGGAAATATCGTTTGTAAACATCTATCAAACTTATTTACCCTTTCTTATTTGAATAAAAAATATTTTTTCAAATACTTTACTTCATTGAAATGTTATACCCAAACGAAGAATACCTAATACATATACATCTTTAGAAATCAATAAATAAAATAATAATAGTAAAAAGATAAATAAAACATTCATATATATTGGCCTATATATATATATATATATATATATATATATATATATATATATATATATATATATATATATATATATATAATTTATGTATTTAGTGATATAGATATCCTTTGCGTACAAAGCCATGCCGGCATTTAGAGAACTGAAAATATAGCCTAACTTTACTAAGGATGCTGAGCCAACACTGCTACCCTGATTCATTGTTCTCTAGTAATATAAGCAGATCTGTTGCGCATGCTATGTTCTAAAAATGGTGTTTTCCTTTAGTTACTTTACTAGTCTAACCATACTTGTGACGAGGGTATAACCGACGAAACAAAGTAAGAATCAAACTTGGTCTTTGAGCATCGTGTTGAAATGAAAGATTTAAACAAAACCTATATTCAAGCGACGATTCGGGAAGAGAATCAAGTTCATCTACACGGCAAAAGGCATGTCGCAACCCATCTCTCTATCACTGCTTGTAGCGACAGAACTCTACACTGAAGTCATGATTTACACGTTTCAAAACACAACGTGAACAAAATGACAACGTGAACAGTGTGACAACGTGACAGTGGACGTGACAGCTGAAGTGACCCACGCAGGTACGGACCCCGGACCGGCGGCGGACGTCTCGGAAGACTCCCGAGCGTTTCCGTGTTCATAAATTGGTGTGGCCGCCATGTTGCCTGTGGGGGGAGATAAACCAGCTGGGGCCTCTGGGTGCACATAGCGCTGTGATGAATTTATGGCTGGGGCGGCGCGGCGAGTCTGGGAGGGGATGGGGGGGGGGGGGGATAGGTTCTGGGCATGCAAATGAGTGCATGACCTAGTTATGACTATTTTTAGGTAACTTACATGCTAAGATTATTGAGCTTGTTTTATAAATTATATTTAGTTTTCATTTCGTATTTATTCGACATTTTAGTTTTTCGTCACGTGGAATACTCACAATGGTAAACAGAAAAGGAAGTTTGTATTTAAGAGTAGTAAAGTAAGATTTGAAATACCCTGCATGAAGTGGATGCTCAAAGTGTAGATGAAGTAGAGTTCATCTGTTGTTTTTTTTTTTTTACCACGGAGTAAGAATGGTTTGTGTGTTGTGCACAATGCTCATCCGTCTTAGCTTTTACTCACAAAGTCAGAACACAAGGGGCGGAGTGGTGGATGTTACCCTGACTAGATCTGAACATAATAGCACGGGTCAGCAGTTGTGTGCTCTAACACTCGACCCAGATATTGTTTTAAAACTCTGTGTTGGTAAAAAAAAATTGCCTTCTCTGAGACAGTGTATGAAACAAGTCTTTAAATCAGAACCATGTAGACAGAATAAGACAAATTTCACCACAGACTCCGCAGGACCGGACTTAATTATGTAAGGTTGGTTTGAATACCATAAATCAAAGAGTAAAATAGAGGGAAATAATAATTTGGTGCAACATTGAGATTAAACTAAAGCAAGGATTTCAAACAAACTCGTAAACAGGGATAGAGATTATGCAAATTTTATAAAAATTTCTAATTAAAGTGTTGCAAAAAATTGGTTGTTATACCACCCTTTAATTAGTTTAGAATTCTGGTGTTTATTATATATATATATATATATATATATATATATATATATATATATATATATATATATATATATATATATATATATATATATATATATATATATATATATCTTTAATGTAACTAAAAGGCGTTGAGGAATTAGCCGTATAAGACACACGTTTAGAATATATCGCCACTAAGTTTTGTAAGTAAAGGAACGAATCCCCTTATTAAAGCTCAAGAACTATCAAAAGACCAGTAACAATGTCTGGATTTAACCCTACATATATCCGTTCAACCGTGACGTGGTACGGCTAACCCAACAGTGCCCTATGAAGAAATGAGATTAGCCGGACGAACCTAGAAACGGGTACTCACCCCTCTGACAGAGCGTCTGGTAGGGGGAAATGCTGGGTGTTTTGTTAAAGTCCAGGTTCGGGGACATCTCAGAATTCCTCCAGGAATTGTCCAGCACATTGAGTCTCTGGTGGTTATTGCACGTGCACGAAATGGCGCAGCACGACCTTGAGGGGTCATCGCGCGTGCAGCTGTCGTACTCAGACCGGGGGTTTCCGGATGCGCTCTTGTACAGCAGGCCTTCGTACCCGGACTTCATGAGGGGTGCGTCTCGGGGTACGGACGGGCTGTCGGAGGTTGACATGGGGTTGATCTTCCAGTCGGGGGTGTTGGAAGGTTTGCCGGCGCCCGTGTCAGTCTGGAACGGGTAGACGGAGGGTGGGGTGAAGTAGCTGGCCGACCAGGACGGCGGGTACATGCTGGGGTAGTTTCGGTCACAGTTGGTTGATTCGGAGTAGGCCGAGGGCAGGTGCCAGCCCCGAAAGGTGTAGGGGTTCATGCTCGCCAGTTTGGGAACACTTCAAGGAAATACAGAGAACTGGTGCAGTGTTGTGGCGATTTAATCCTTAATTCCAGGAAATTTTAAACTTTCTGATGTAGAATTATTAAATACTAATTACAGTTTTTAATACCATTTCATTTAGAAAACACAATGTTAATACAATGTTGATGCAGATAATTATAGGCTACGTTAAAATATTTTAAAGAAAAGTAATTTTAAATTTCACAAAATTCTCCAATAGTGTAAATTGTTATAATTTTCATAAGATTAACAATTAGTTAAGATTAATCCACTACATCACGTTGTTTATTTTAACTTCTACCACATTATCGTACAGCGTTATCTATATAGAACGTGGGTATAGAAGATTATTGTGGTTGTACAATAATCGCACTCCAGCATACACAAGAGCACCACTACAACACCACTAGAATGACGTCAGCTCACAAGAACACCATTCACGTGCGCTGGTGTATATCCCTGGCTGACTGCTTCCAGTGGGCGTGTCTGGTCTGAATGGGCGTGTCTGGATCAAAAGGGGCGTGTCTGGTTGCAGTGGGGCGTGTCTGGTATAAGGGGCGTGTCTTCCTGTACTCACTCAAGCCAAAAACCTGACCATCTTACGCCTCTTGTGTCAACTGAAAGACAAGAAGAAATCGATTAAATACATATCAAACGGTTGAGACTGAATACGATCAAAACTAGAAATAAGAATCTTAAAGTTCAACAGTAAAAGTGAAACCCAATACACTCAAAACTAGGTGAAAAAGATACGCTTATAGGTAGTATCTAAGACATTTTGTTTCCAAAATTATACAGAAAAATTCAAGTAAAACCCTGAAATAAATAAATAGGTATTGTTGCCTATTAAAAAAACACATCATGAATGCAAGCACATCAACAAAATATATATGTTTCGGTAAAACTGCTGGCCAAGAAAAAATATTAAGTCTGGTATTTTAACAGAAAGCCCAAGATAGACCTGGAGGCGGAGTCTTCTCGAAGAACTGAAGCCAACAGGGATGTCTTGGGAGACTGCAAAATTAATAGCCGGGGATAGGATTAAATGGAAGGATATGGGCATTATGGATGGAGGCTCTATGTTCCATAAGGAGCAGAGGACTAAGTCAAGTCATTGTAGCTGGCTAACACAAAAATATAGTCTGGTATTATAGCCGACTGTGGTTAAATATATTCTATTATTCAATATTTAAGTATGAGGAATTAAGCTATCAAAAATATATTCAGGTATTACATTGATACAAGTATATAAAGTGGGATTAAACTAACCAAAAACATATGTTCATGTATTATAAAGAAACAAATAATTTGGAATTTAACAATCAAAAATATTATTCAGGTTTTATAAAGACCAAAATGTACCATTTTGAATTGAAATAACTAACAAACTATAATCAGGCATATTAAAGAAACAAATTTTACAATCTTGAATAATTAACTAACCAACAACTATATTCAGTAGTTGTAAAGAGAAAAATGTATAATGTTGAGCAGAACTAACCAGTAACTATATTCGGTAATTGTAAAGTCAAAAATGAAGGCCGTAATGTGGAATTGAACTAAGCAACAAACTGTATACAGGTATTGAAACTGACAATAAAAAGGAAATGTAGGCACACGAGTTACAGACCCTGACAAGCCCTCTCAAGCGTAGCGGCAACAGGTGAGTGCATTAGCCTACAGTCAGGTGATCATTAATTACGCGCATCCTTTATGAATTATTTTAATCACTTAAAACCAGTTAATTCTTTGTCGCTGTGAACAGGGTGAATGGGAGATAATTTTAAGGGGAGGTAATTCAATTTTATTCTTCGTATATTTTCTTTCTTGTCAATGGGTATTATTAGTGTGATGATGAACTCGATTTGCATTTTTAATTCCAGGGAGGTAAGTTTTAATTAACTACTAATTTTGTGAAGAGGGCTATAGAATTTCAGTGCAGTTTTTTTTTAATGAAATAAAAATAAAAAAAAAAGAAGAAAAGAAGGGTATTATTGACTTCCGTCTACATTTCGTCCGTGTGTATGTCTCCTGCGTGTCCATATAACCGTCAAGTCTTTTTTTTGTCTTTGGGTGTGGCGTTTATGTGGCGAGCTGTGTGTGTTGGAGGGGTCGGGCAAGACGTTAACGACCCACACTGTCCCGCGTCAATGCTAGGCTAGCCTAGAAAAAAAGGTATGTAATGATGGGTGGGGGGTTGTGGGGTGGGGGTGGGGGTAGGGCAGGAGAGGTTGTCAATTTAGTTTGATGGCATAGGTAATTGAAAGAGGAAGCTCGTGTATTTGTTGGTTTCTGTTCGTTAACATATGGCGCATGTTTTGTTTTAAGTCAAAGAATAGGGGGTGGTGGGTGGGGAGGGGGGGGAGTGGCGGGGTGGGTGGGGGATCAATATGTGATATCAGCGATGATAAGAATGTGGGGATTTATATGTGGTTGTTGTAGTGATTTGTATGTGGTTAGAGTGGTGATTTGTATGTTGTTAATGTAGTGATTTGTATGTGGTTATATGAGACGATTTGAATATGGTTAGTGTAGTGATTTGTATGTAGTTGTATGTAGTGATTTGTATGTGGTTAGTATGGTGATTTGTATGTGGTTCATGTGGTGATTTGTATGTGGTTAGTGCAGTGATTTGAATGTAGTTGTATGTAGTGATTTGTATGTAGTTGTATGTAGTGATTTGTATGCGGTTAGTATAGTGATTCGTATGTGGTTAGTGTGGTGATTTATATGTGGTTAATGTGGTGATTTGTATGTGGTTAGTATGGTGATTTGCGTGTGGTTAGTGTGGTAATTTGTGTGTGGCTAATGCATGGCTAACTGTGAGGTTTTTGTGTTGCTATAGTTTGGTGGACTGTGTGTGGGTGTGGTTGATTTGTGGTCAACTGTGTGTTGTTACTGTGTATTGAACTGTATGGTGTGGTTGGTGTGTGGTGTGGAATGTGTGTGTGTATTCGGTGTGTGTCACGGAATGTGTTTGTGTGGTTACTGTGTGGTAAGCCTTCTGTGTGGTTCGTGTGGACGAGACAAAGTCAGCCATTTAAAGTGACATGCTGATAGTAAACCAACATCAACTATCCAAAGTCTAAGATTTCTGAGTCGATGTGATACCTGTTGGTAACAAAACCATACGTCTTACATATGTGACAATGCATGGAATTGTCCGGTTGCCTTGTAATCAGAGGCGTCGCCAGGGGGATGGACCGCACCGAGAATGGGGTGACACCAAGACAGAAAACATTGCGAGATTTATAGAATAAATGTGTATTTTGCCAGTTCAATGAATAGTTAATTAGAGCTAAAAATATTTTAAGTACATAATTACGATCCAGACGAGGGAGGGGGTGGTTGACACCATGACGTAAACATGCAAACTATAGAGAAAACAATGCTACACCCAGCTGTATTAACAACAGCCTATAGAAAAACATCATTAGTATTAGATGTGAACACTTTAAAGATTTTACCCGGGGGGTGGGGTATGGGGTGGGGGGGGGGGGGGGACACCAACAGAAAAATTTACAGAGAAAAATAAGGGGGGGGGGGTGACACCATGAGGTGTCGCACCGGGTGACACCCGACCGAGCGACGCCATTGCTTGTGATTTGATAACGGTGTATGGTTAGCTGAGTTTTGTATTTCTAATTTTTTATAGGTACCTCTTAAAGCTGAGTTGACTCATACAAGTTATTTAATCTCTCCTCCAACACCACCAGATCAATTCGCTACCAAGCTGCTAAAACAACCAGCCCCACCTAATAAATCACGACCAACCTACCAACAAAACATGTCCCCACACCACTAAATCAAATCACGATCAACCTACTAAAAAAACTTGTACCACATCAATAAATCAAATCACGACCAACCTACTAACAAAACTAAACATGATAAAATTAGACAATTATGACACATATTTCTATTATTCCGATCAGCCCTAAGTAATAAACTAATCTTTGAAAAAATGAGATGATCTTAATAATCCTATCTGACCTTTGATGTTGATGCTATAGATGATACACTCGATGTTTACTTGAAATATGACAAACTTTATGGACCCCTCCTTCAATCTTACTGTCTATGTAAGTAACAGAAAAAAAATATCTAAAAAACATCTAATCGATATTACCCCACATCTAAAATGGCGACAGATCTAGAAAGGGCAACTGCACTACTAGATACTATACTGTAAGACTTCCCGTCGTGGTTTAAATTGTCAAATTTAACCTTAAAATTAAATTTACCATCATTTAAAAAAAAAAGAAAGTATTTGATCAAATAATTCGCCGACAATGCAAATCCTTTGACAACAAACGCGGGTGAACACATCTCAGCCAAATCCGTTCTTTGTTTTCTAGAAAAACAACATTGCTGTTGATTGGTCATTGCCGCGTTGTTGAATAGGGTGACTTGACAAACATTGATGGGAGCCAAATCTTTTAAGCAATGTCTTCGGAACCCAAACAAAATTAGCGGTTTTAAAAGTATTTTTAAAGAAAAAAAAATAACAATGACAGAATACAATCTAAGATTTTTTTTTCTTAAGGTCAACAATGTAATGCAATGAGATGTAAAGTAATTTAGAGTGCAAGTATAGCAATCATTGGCATATATTTGTTAGTATAAACAAGCGCCGAAAAAAAGACCATTTCGATTATAGAATAGAAAAACGCCTTTTTTATTTATTTCAGGAATTAGCAGTGGCGTAGCAAGGGGAGGGCTGGTGGGGCGGCCGTCCCGGGCGCCAACCATAAGGGGGGCCAAAAAGGGTAGAAAAAAAAATATTAAAATGCTTATTTGAAACTGGGATTATACAGTCAAAGGTTGAGAAAGTAAACGGCTACATGGCTTTACACAATAATATAACTGTTTTCGACATAAACTGTGTTATAATACATACAAACATTTACGGGATAGTGACTTGCAGAGGCGTAGCGAGGTCGGATGTCACCCGGTGCGGCACTTAATGGTGTCACCCGGTGCGGTCCGCACCCCTCGCCCCCCCCCCCTCGCTACGCCTCTGGTGACTTGTAAGAAACGCCACCAACCTAGCAAACTGGGGGGGGGGCGATTTTTCACCAACTTGAATAACTACATACATAAATGAGCGGGAGGGGAGCGCAAAATTGATAGTTCACCCCGGGCGCCGGAATGGGTAGCTACGCCTCTGGGAATTAGTTTGTTATGGTTCGATCCGAGTTATTGTTAGGGCCAGTGTTAGAATAACGACGCTAGCTTTAATACCAGTGTCATCAACATGCACCATGTAGTATTATTTGTCAACAAACTATAGTTATTTAACCACATGATATAGTCACTAATATACACACAGATGTTATTTCACTACATACAATGGACATGGTATATTTACATACACACAATACGATTTTATTTTACTACCTAAAGTAGTAAGCTAGCTCCTTAAGTATGTACCTGTAAACAGGTAAGTAACTTCTTTAATACACAAGGAACTTAATACATATTATCAAATATTAGTCCCCCCACCCCCCCCCCCACCAAGTTATTTTCTTTACTTCCTCCACTCTACTCCCCCAACACTTTTTCCATGAACACGTTTCTGTATTTTCCTTTAAGTTTAGTTTAATGTCGCTTCCTTAACACAATATTAACAATTCTTTTATGTCAAACTTAGCAAAGCTAACATCACAAGACATATGACATCACGATCAATCGTGTTTTAATACCACCAACAGTGGCCGATCGATTTTTTTCAGACCATCGATTAGTTTCAGCAACATAGAGCATGCACTCTATGCACTATATTAGGATTCTTTTCTTTCTAAACCAACGTTTTTAGTTGTACTTGCCAAGTATCTGATTCTTTAAATTAATTTTTTCGTGCGATTTTTTTACCCCATTGTCCGATAGTAGAATCGTCTTAAAAAAGGGGTGTTAGGTTACTGTTTGGTAACTAAAGTACACACATAACTTGCTAATGTCAATGCTAACCCTATCCTTAACACTAAACCCCAACCCTAGTCCTACCTTACGCCTAACCCTAATTTCTAACCACAAAACTAGTCGAGATTACAATACTACTTACAACCTAAGTCACCTATTTTTGGAAGAGTCTACTATCGGGCATCAGTATTTTCAAACATCCATGTTTTCTATTTACGAAGTTTTCTTTTGAAAACTATCGCCTGCGTAAGAACAGTAACACGAATTAACGTGGGTTTTAGGAAGATACGACCCAATAAAATAAAAATAAAAATAAAATTACGCATTGAGACCCAACAATTCATAGGGCGGATGAAGTAGACTTTATCAAATTCTTGACCACGGATGGTGTTATCAGCACTATGCTCAGCCACCTATATTTTCACTAACGCAAGTGTCGGGTACCCATTAGCGCTGAGTGGACTCATGGACGTCTGCAATCACAAGTCCCGACAGAGAACTGAACTCTAAACCTTTGAGCCAGCAGTCCAGCTCTCTACCACCAACAATGCCGTCCCAAGATCCTATCGTATGATATTTCAAAGGACACGAGAGTGGAATGTGCATTCAGATTTTAACATTCTGGGTGTAAGAGGGTTCTGGTTTCATAATGTTGGCTGGTCTTGTTTAGGCAACGATGTAGACTTACTTCTGAGTGTTTTAGTCGGCTATGTGGACATACCTCTGAGTGCTTTGGTCAATGGCAGAGACATACTTCTGAGTGCTTTTGACGGCTGATAAACTTACTTCTTAGTGCTTTAGTAATGGCGGAGACATACTTCTGAGTGCTTTAGTTGGTTGATAAACTTACTTCTTAGTGCTTTAGTCGGTTTTGTGGACATACTTCTTAGTGTTTTAGCCCATGGCGGAGACATACTTCTTAGTGCTTAAAGTAGACTATATTTTTTTCTCTCTCTCTTTCCCACCCCACATTCGCCTAGAGGATAAAACGCTTGTACTAAATCTTTTTAACATAATTAAGCGTTTTAAATATACTAAAGGTAAGAAATTAAACCAATTTTTTTTATTTCAGCATTTAAAGTAGAACAAGCGATGTTTGCTAAAATGTGGTAGAGGTTTATTTTTTATTTTATTTTATTTTTTTTTTCAAATGTCGGCATGTTTATGATAACTATTTGAGTATACATTTTGAAAATACATTTATTTAAATTTAATATTGAATCTATTTTGTCATAAATCACTTAACATATCTACAATTCTATGTAACGTAACAAATCATTTTAAACATTTCATTCTTTATAAAAACTTCTACATGTGTGAAATTATATAGTTTTTATACATGTTTTATGTTCTTGTTTTTATTATGTACGAATTGTTCACTGTTTATAATATGAGGTTAATGTTTTGCAATCTTGATGAATTTGTGTTCGCTAGTCATTATATAAGCTTTAATGTATATCAGATATATACAAACATATATTTTACTTGCTCGTTTACAATACATGCCATGATGAAAGAATTCCACGGCATTGTAAAATCTTTGTACCTAGGTTATAACCGAAGAAAGGAAAAAGTAAATATATAATAATATTTTTTAAATTCTAATATCCTAAAACTGGGATGGGATCTTCTACTTTCTCAGGTGTACAGTGTACACGTGGTTAAGCTACATAGTTTAATTAAAATGTAATTGTAACAAATGAAACAAAAAATCCCAAAGAATGTTTGCCATTTACGCGTGAATTTACGAACACCTGACGTAACGTTTCTAGTCCTTTTCGAGTGATTTTCAAGCTAGAGGGAACAAGATTCTTTAGATTTGTTTCGTGAAAAAAACACACATTTGGTTCTCCTTATTCTTAATACCAGCTGTTACTGAACACAATTTGGGCCTTTCACTGTATGGTTTGGAAAATCTACAATAAATATTTATTTTAGAAAAAGAAAATTGTATTTTTATTTGACGCTGATCGGTGTAGAGTGTAGATAATCGTTACATTTTAAGTTTCTTTAATCACGTAAAATCATATTTAGTTTGTCGCCACAAAGTCGCAATAAAACGTGATAATTATCTGAAATTTAAAAAGAAATAACGTTTATACTTCACGGGTACCAACACCCGATACATACAGGTATATTTTAAAGCGAAAAACAAAATACACACTTAATTGCAGACGATTTATTAAATATTTTTACGCAACACATAGCTTTGTCCAAGCAAGTACAAACTACAATGCAGCAGTTATTTGATTTTGGAGTTGTCTCTCCTAGAAGAGTGTCCTCAGCAGTCGAGCCTCATCTACCGGAGAAACGAGGGTTCGAACTCGAGACTTTTCGGTTTAGCAACCATGAGCTTTTCCGACTCGACCTCGACGACCCCTAATGATGGCAATCATTGTTGAGTTTATGAAGTAGTATTAAATAATGTAGAGTAAAAAAAACAAACAACACAGCATCAATTTGTTTAAGTACCTGAAGCTGTTTAAAGAAGATGGTATGGTGTAGAATCCAGATTAAGGACCAGCTGGCGAAAATTGGGGGAAAGAAAAAAAAAAAAAAATCTCGCTACATCCAAAAGAAATCAAAAGAATCATAACAATCAGACAATCACAAATGGGGTGTGTAACGCATCTAAACTACAAAAAGTCAACGGATTTTTACAAATTAACACGCAACAAATTATTTTCAGACTCAGAACAGGTCACAACAGACTGAAATTACACTTGTATAAAAAACTAAAAGTTGGGTCAGGCGAAATTTTCCCATGTGGCAAGGCCCCGGAGAATACAGAGCACGTCCTTATACAACCAGACGCGATCCAAACACTGGCCCCTATACACCCCACTCAAGGAAAAACTGGATGAGGCACCCGCGGATATGGAGACCACAGTCCAGTTCATACACAAATTTGGACTCGTTTAAATCATCCAACATGAATACAATTAAGAACGAAGAAGAAGAATCCATATTTATTTTTTATCCATATTTATTTTTGAACCAACATTAATGATATTTATACTCGATACCGTTGTCTGCCGCTTGCTGTATTTTTTTTGCAAATATTGAATCCTTATTACACGAAAGTAATTTAAACATTAAGTGATGTTTATTGTCTAACGATTGATAAAAATTTAACTGTGTCTATTTTTAGAAGCTCTGGCTGGCGGCGTGGAAGAGCGGATGGATACAAACAAAGTGTTACTGGTTCGAATTCTCATTTTTATAGTTTCTATTGACTTCACAACAAACACTTCACATTTATACAATAAACACAGAGAGAAGTAAATAAAACACGGTGCAAATGTGGCGTTTTCAGATCCGGGTTCACGTTTACAAAACAGTTCCCAGTAAATTAAAAAAACCGCATACTTTAAGAACTATGCATAATAAATAATTCTTAAACTACCTTTTTATTTTAAAAACTGGCCTTTATAGTTTACAGATAGAAAAAGTAAAAGCTAGATGCTAAGACGTTTTGAATTCTTACAATGTAGGCAAACTTTAGATAAGTACGGAATTTATATGAATATCACATCAGTATTGGAAATGAAGTTTAGAATTTAGATTTTCGTCAGAGAAGCGCTGACCGCACGCGAACTAGTTGGGTGATCTAGTATAGATCCAGGTGGACTTTGATAGGTAGGGCACATTTACCTTTTTTTAGTGCACATCAAACTAAAAATGAAAAGGTGTTTATAAATTGAAGAGGTCGGTTAAAATGTTAACATGTGCTCGAACTCGCGCATGTGCAGTCGCTACTTCCAGGCTGAGAGCTTGTTTGTAATTGAAAAAAAAAAATTCAATTTGCTAATGGGTGAGCCATGAAGGTGGGTGGGCCACTCATGGCCCGCGCTTGAAAGAGGCGACATTTTTATACCCGGTGTTTCCTCACCGACCCGCGGAGGAGAGTTCCGAGTTGCCTCAGTGTCATCGTGATGCGAGCCACGTGGCGAGGGTTTAAAAATAGGGACTCGAGTGGAGGCGCTCATTAAAAACAGGGGTGGAAGGTTCGGTGGAGGGGTGGAAGGTTCGGTGGAGTAGACGGACGCCGGGCAGGATGGGAGAGAGGATTTTCATCAGTAAATATGAAAAAAAAAATACCCGAATGTATGGGGTGTTGTGTGTGGTGGGGGAGGGTGTGTTGAAAGCTGGGTGATAACTGTGAGGGGGGTGTCAGGGGTGGATGAATTGTGGAACGCATACTCTCGGGACCGGGGGGATTAGACGTACCGACCGTGGGGGGAGGTAAAAATGTCACGTGGTATCAGCAGGCCATGACACGGTGTGAAACCTGTGCGAAAAGCCTGGCTATCGCGACATGCGCATGCGTGATTAGATAATCTATCGCCAAATATAAGACGTTCTCTCCGGCGTCTAAGTCGAAAAAATAAAGAAAAAACAAACAAACTTGATTTGTGTATGTGTGAAGATACTTCAAACTTCGTTAATTGTAAACTTAGAAAAATAAACAAACGTGATCAGATACAGGATTGTAGTGAATTCACAAAAAAATATTTCATTAACAAATGCCAGACGTAATCAGCGTCTTGTTCAAGGTCTTGAGACGTCTGCGAGTCTCAAGGAATCTCAGACGTGGGCCTTTGTACCGGAAGCAGATTGTTTCTGACCGGTAGAGGCTTTAGGAACTTGACTGGAGAAGGGTGGGTGTGTGTGTGGGGGGGGGGGGGGTAGGTATTTTCAAAGTAGCTTTTCGTATTTCATACATGCGGGGATGTTGGGCATTTATGTTATTTACCAGGAAGGGAGGGGTGTGGGGGGGGGTAGTCTGTTTTTCTAAAACAAGAAAGGAAAACACAAGGTTTTACTATTCGGGATTTGGGAGATTGTAGGAGTTGGGTTAAGTTTTAGTGGTGACAATTTTTTCAGGGATGTGAACAGTTCACATGCGTATAACTTTCGTTTTAAAACACTGCTTGAAAGCGAGAGAAGAAGTTACTGAGGTAACACGTGAGTAACATGAACTCACCCACAACACACGTGAGACCATTACAACACACATGAGACCATTACAACACGTGAAACCACTACAACACACGTGAGACCATTACAACACACGTGAGACCATTACAACACAGAGACCACTACAACACAGAGACCATTACAACACACATGAGACCATTACAACACATGTGAGACCATTACAACACAGAGACCATTACAACACAGAGACCATTACAACACAGAGACCATTACAACACAGAGACCATTACAACACACGTGAGACCATTACAATTGAGACCATTACAACACACGTGAGACCATTAGAACACAGGTGAGACCATTACAACACAGAGACCATTACAACACACATGAGACCATTACAACACATGTGAGACCATTACAATTGAGACCATTACAACACACATGAGACCATTACAACACACATGAGACCATTACAACACACGTGAGACCATTACAACACAGAGACCATTACAACACACGTGAGACCATTACAACACACGTGAGACCATTACAACACACGTGAGACAATTACAACACAAGTGAGACCATTAAAACACACGTCTGTACTAAACACGTGTATGACTTGGAAATTCACACAGCGCACGTGTGACCTCGAATATCCCTGTTAACTCTACTGCAGGGCGTGTAACGACAGTTGGCAGTTGGTGTCTGGTAGATGTGTTTTAACACAGAGGTAAATCTAATGTTTTAAGATGTTCCAATGTTTTAGGTGTTTCAAAATCAGGTAAATGTAATGTTTTAATCTGTTTCAAAATATGGTAAATCTAATCAGAGGCGTAGCGACCCTTCCCGGCGCCCGGGGACAAACTTTCAATTTTCACCCTTCCCCCACCTCAAACTTTCGATTTGCACCCCCCCCCCCCCCGTCAAACTTTCAATTTGTTTTTGTAACCCATTTCGGCGCCCCCTAAGGTCGCCGCCCGGGGACACATGTCCCCCCCCCCCCGTCGCTACGCCTCTGAATCTAATGTTTAAAGTTGTTACTAAAAAAAAGTAAAAATAACGTATTATGATGTTTCAAAATTGTGTATTGGTAGATATACTCAGAGCATATTCACCTCTTGGATTAATACAGATGACACACAGGAGACATAGATATTTGTCTTAGCCAGGAGACACAGATGTTGGTCTTAGTCTGGAGACACAGATATTGGTCTTAGCCATGAGACACAGACATTGATCTCACACACGCGACACAGAAACACAGACAAACATACAGACAGACATACAGACAGACCTCGCGCGGACGACGTGCACCGACCTCGTCTGTCAAGCGAGAACCCATCGCGGGTGTTTCGTTTGCTGCACCAAACAAGGACAGACGACATGCCGACCCCGTCTGTCATCCGGCATCTGTCACGTGACGTGATGGCTATTGTCTGCCTACAGAAACACGTTGTCTGTGTCTGCATGTCTTGTCTGTCGTTCTGCTGTGGTCTGTCGGCGTGTTGCTCATTAAGGCGGGTATCAAAGACAGAGACATTCTCCATGTCGGTAGCCTACTCTCTCGTAACCTCTAGGACAGTCATTACATGTGACACAGTGACCATATCTACACCAGTCGTCACATCTACACCAGTCACCACATCTACACCAGTCACCACATCTACACCAGTCACCACATCTACACCAGTCACCACATCTAGTCACCACATCTACACCAGTCACCACATCTACACCACACCAGTCACCACATCTACACCAGTCACCACATCTATACCAGTCACCACATCTATACCAGTCACCACATCTACACCAGTCACCACATCTACACCAGTCACCACATCTACACCACACCAGTCACCACATGTACACAACTCACCACATCTACATCAGTCAAAACATCTACCACATTCACCACATCTACCACATTCACCACATCTACACCAGTCACCACATCTACACCACACCAGTCACCACATCTACACCAGTCACCACATCTACACCAGTCACCACATCTACACCAGTCACCACATCTACACCAGTCACCACATCTACACCAGTCACCACATCTACACCAGTCACCACATCTACACCAGTCACCACATCTACCCAGCCACCACATCTACACCAGTCACCACATCTACACCAGTCACCACATCTACACCAATCACCACATCTACACCAGTCACCACATCTACACCAGTCACCACATCTACCCAGCCACCACATCTACACCAGTCACCACATCTACACCAGTCACCACATCTACACCAATCACCACATCTACACCAGTCACCACATCTACACCAGTCACCACATCTACACCAGTCACCACATCTACACCAGTCACCACATCTACACCAGTCACCACATCTTGTCGTCTACAGAATGGACATCTACAATGTTATCTCCTAAATTGACATCGTATACTAAATGGATATTTATTTTGTAGTTTACTTCATGGACATTTATTTTGGGCCGATTCTAGTCGGAATAAGATACGCATGCGATACGCATGCGCAATGGAGAGAAACTACGACTTGCCTTAGCGGCGATGTTTTCGATGGTACTGCGCATGCGTGTGTTTACAACCGCAGAACCCTAATACCAACCCTAATCCTATCCTTAACCCTATCCCTAATCCTATCCCTAACCCTAGCCCTAATCCTAACCCTAACCCTAGCCCTAATCCTATCCCTAACCCTAGCCCTAATCCTATCCCTAACCCTATCTCTAATCCTACCCCTAACCCTCATTCTAGCCCTAACCCTAGCCATAGGTCACTGCGCATGCGCAGAACTATCTTTTGCCGAAAAATCTTATTCCGAGTAGACACTTCGTTTATTTTGTAGTATACTACATGGGCATTTATTTTTTCATATACTAAATGCACATTTTTTATGTTAACTTATAAATGTGATGAAAATAATATCTATAATATAAGCGGGCTGAGCGTGTCCTTCCTTCCGTCCGTCATCGCTATAGATTTTGGGACTATAAAAGTAAACTGCGCACCACGCTGTGCTTTTCAGTGCACCGCAGTGTCTTATTATAAGTATTAGAGTAGGGTTTGTTTATATAGCGGCATAGAGCTATTTTATAATTGCCACGTAAAGAGAATATTAAATACATGCACATTGCTAAAACATATTAAAAGGATCAATGTCAAATATTGTTTTCGTTAATATTCCTAGAGAAAGTGGATACATTTTAATAACATAATAGCTGTAGGTTAGAAAAATCTAATTAAACTGTTTAGTAATTTTGCCAAGGGAGGTATTTTAAAAATAAATTGAACTCACGCTAAAAATGTGAATACAAAATCTGCAAGACGGAATAATTGTTGGAATAATATAATTAGCAAAATGTGAATGCAAATTATGCAGAAGTGTAAAAGTACATTATTGTTGGAATATTATAATTAGCATTGATTGATAAAAGGCTATTTTTTATTTATTTTATTCACTGAATGTAATGTTTACTACTTATAATTTTTAATCAACTATTAAGCACTATTATAGACGCATCATCACGTTCATTCGGTGCGCAATGGTTTTAGTTATGAAACTATTGTAAATTTTTAAAATTTAAAGTACTGGGAAAAAATGCGTGAATGGATAAAGTGAAATATTATAGGTAAAACACGGATATTTTAAATACTGCCTATTATTATACTGTTTACTAATTATTATTCTATCTTTCGGTTTGCGGACAATCTAAGGGTTTTATAGGAGAGGCGTAGCGAGGGGGGGGGGGGGGCATATGTCCCCGGGTGCCAACCTTAGGGGGCGCCAAAGTGGGTTGGAAAAAATTTGCGAGGGGGGGGGGGTGGTGGAAATCGAAAGTTTTAGGGCGGGGGGGGGGGGACAGGGGTGCAAATCGAAAGTTTGAAAGGGGTGCAAATCACCGGAAAGGGCGCGATTTGGCGCTACGGGCTAGACTGTGAGCAATATGCCTTTATGATTGCATTTAAATTGTGTTTATGTTATGAGTGTTGTGTTTGTTTTTTCGTTTGTGTTTTTTTTGCGTTCGTTTGTGTTGTGTTTAGTTTTTTCCTGTTCCCAAGTTGGTACATTTAAAAAAGATTTACCGTGGCGGAGCACGGGATGCAGCTAGTGCCTTTATATAGCTTTGATCACATTTTCATGTGGTATTTCAATTTAATACAGGAACAGATATTGTAAGCTGGATGGTCCAGGTCTAGCTTGCAAAGCTATATCGTTTGAGACGCTATTCAACATCTAACTCATATCCACATTGGCCAAAATGTAGCCTATTTAATATAAAGTTAAATATATTATCCTATCAGTCGACATATGTAGTCCAAGCATTGCATATTCTACCGCATTTTCTACAACGCCCTATACAACGTGACGTTGTATAAGTAAATTTCGGGAATTTTTAATACTTTCTTATTTATTAAACTCGAGACAGGCTTAAAAATCAGAGGTTAAAAAAAGAGGTGAAGACTATGAAAGTTAACAACAAACAGGATACAAGAAAATGACTATTTTGGAGGTGAATCACTTCATATGCCTAGGAAGTTTAGTAAGCAATCATGATGAGGACATCAAAAGCCGTATCAATAAGGCCAGGTACATATTCAACACCCTTAGCACAACCTGGACGTTCATGCTTTACAAATGACGACGGTTTAACAGAAAACTGTTCTCTTCTATGGTTCTGGAACGTGGAGAGTAACAAAACTCATAACAACAAACTTCAGACTTTCATTAACGGGTGCCTGTGTCGTGTATCGAACTCCAGGTGGCCCGGAAAACTAGGCAAAACCAGAGAAACAAAAAAGCGTAAATGGGCATGGATTGGACACACCTTGTGTAAACCAATTGGCATCGTCACCAGACAGGCACTAGATTGGAATCCTTAAGGAAAGAGGAAAGTAGGTAGGCCAAGGGAGACATGGAGGCGCACAGCGGGGAAGCAGCTGGCAGAGGCAGGACTGTCATGGGGGACTGCCAGGAAGCAGAGGCAGGACTGTCATGGGGGACTGCCAGGAAGCAGCTGGCAGAGGCAGGACTGTCATGGGGGACTGCCAGGTAGCAGCTGACAGAGGCAGGACTGTCATGGGGGACTGCCAGGAAGCAGCTGGCAGAGGCAGGACTGTCATGGGGGACTGCCAGGTAGCAGCTGACAGAGGCATGACTGTCATGGGGGACTGCCAGGAAGCAGCTGGCAGAGGCAGGACTGTCATGGGGGACTGCCAGGAAGCAGCTGGCAGAGGCAGGACTGTCATGGGGGACTGCCAGGAAGCAGCTGACAGAGGCATGACTGTCATGGGGGACTGCCAGGAAGCAGCTGGCAGAGGCAGGACTGTCATGGGGGACTGCCAGGAAGCAGCTGGCAGAGGCATGACTGTCATGGGGGACTGCCAGGAAGCAGCTGACAGAGGCAGGACTGTCATGGGGGACTGCCGGGAAGCAGCTGGCAGAGGCAGGACTGTCATGGGGGGACTGCCAGGAGAATTGTCGGTGACCGACAAAAGTGGAGGGAGCTTTCTGTGACGGCCCCATGTGTTTTGGGCACAAAAATGAAAATGATTAAGTAGGCCATTTGACCATTTGAAAAGTTGTCAGTGAAGCAGAAACACCCGGAATGTCGTGGACCCAACTTGGAGGAATCGCTCAAAACCGAGTACGATAGACAGATTTGGTTGCGTCCCGGAGCGTGATATAATCGGTTACGCTTTGATACACTTGACTTAGATTTCAGTTAGTTATTTAAAGAACTATTTTTCCAAGTATAATGTGAGCCTTAAAATAAGGACCGCTTATATTTGTTGCAAAATACGACCAATCTTCCTGTACGACTGTTGCTAATTACTGTCACATAATAAATTCATCACGTCACATTTGTAACCCCGTCTACAAAATGGAACAACCTTGCTCCATTATCTCATAAAATGGTAAAACCTCGCACCTTTATCTTTAAAAAAATAGTACCCAAATCAAAATTGTACAACTTTGCGTCCCTATGTTCCAAATCGGTAGAACCTTGCTACATTGCCTAACAAAATGGTACAATCACGCAACCCTATCTTTAAATAATGGTAGAACCCACCAACCCTACTAACAATTCTACCCACACCCAAGTTTTAATACCCACAGGAAACTGTACCAAGCTGAAATAACTTTTACACTGACATAGTGTCAAACCGGAAGTACTACGTCACAAATTTATATCTGTCTGAGCTAGCTTAGCTTTAAAAAGTATCTGGCATACATTTTGTAAACAAAAGTTGTGTGGGCGTGACATCAATCTATGACAAGAAGCAATATAGATGCATTCGTCGTCGATTCTCATTGTTGTCGTGCAAAAAAAAATGCACAATGTCGCAACAATGAAATCATCAAGGTCTAAAATTATATTTTCACATTAAAAAAAAATAATTGAACGCAATGATCACCAAAGTTCAAATTGTCAACTTTAAATAAGTTCCAATTTTCACAAAGTTACGTGCAATCGTCATACATTTCACACAGATAATCTAATAAACCATGGCAAGAGAATATTTGTTCTTTGTGATGAACCTATTAAGCAATTACCAAACATTGAAAAATTCAACTGAACGTCAACATTAACTGTTAATATAGTCTTATCAGTTTAATAATACAGAAAAACATGATGTAGACCAAAACAGTAACAGGAAACTTAAAATTAATGTAAATATAATGATAGTAAACAAATAAAACAAAACTATTATTCACCAAAAGGACTTCATCTAAATAAATAACAGGCTTTAAAACAATAACGGAAAAAATCAGTTTAAACTCTTCATAAAATTTAAAATAAAACCGATCACTTGATTTTTTAATACTTATCAATAGTCATATTCTTTAAAAATTATTGAAACAGCTGTGAAAAAATAAACCACTAGTTTTTTTTCTATTTGCAATATAAAACAAGTTAATTAAACAAGTAATTTAAAAAAGTCTAGTGACAATTTTAGCGCAATTTCCTTGTGTTATCTAAAAATAGCTCTGTCGTAGCGTAAATCAAGAGCAGGGTTAGTAAAACCATTGGTTAGTTATTAAAACGTTTTTTATTTTAAAAAAAATCAGTATTTTACATGTTTTATTTACAATAGAGTAACATGACTAAAAACCATTGCGCGCCCAGCTACCGAACGTGACGTCGCAGCCATTGAACGTGATGGCGCAGCTATTGAACGTGATGACGCGTGTGGTGTGGTTGCATAAAATGCCTACTAATTCGGTCCAAATTTTAATTAATTCAAAAAAAATTTTGTGACCGAACGAAAGGATATTTTTGAAAACTTTCTTCGGCAATATTGTTCTAAATTATGGCAGGAATCGATTGGTACATGTTTCAAGTCGCTAAATGGTCTGGTTGCCGAGATATGGGCCAAAAACTGCATTTTGTCGAGGTTTTTTGGCTTTTCCGGGAAATACATGAAAGAAACCCGGAATTTTTATGGCCTATGTTCATCCTCGTAACTTGCTTTACATAATTGCTTTTGGAACTAGTCATCGATATTGCTTCGTTGAGGAGGAGATACGACTTAAAGCTGCGGACACACATCCATCCATCCATCCATCCATCCATTCATTCATACATCCAGAAATGACGGGTTAATAAACGCAATTCTCCAGAATGGAAATTGCGCTAAAAAGTCTAGTGACATTTGTGCGCAATTTCCTTATGTTATCTAAAAATAGCTCTGACGTATAATGTTGGGGTGCGTTCAAGCTAGAAGAACAATCGGTTTGTAGGTGTTTATGTAATTTTAAAATTTGTGACCGAACGAGAGAATATTTTTAAAAACTTTCTTCGGCAATATTGTTCTAAATTATGACAGGAATCGATTGGTACATGTTTCAAGTCGCTAAGATTCTGGTTGCCGAGATATGGGCCAAAAACTGCTTTTTTTCGAGATTTTTTGGCTTTTCTGGGAAATCCATGAAAGAAACCCGGAATTTTTATGGCCTATGTTCATCCTCGTAACTTGCTTAACATAATTGCTTTTGGAACTAGTCATCGATATTGCTTCGTTGAGGAGGAGATACGACTTAAAGCTGCGGACACACATTCATCCATCCATCCATCCATCCATCCAGAAATGACGGGTTAATAAACGCAATTTTCCAGAATGGAAATTGCGCTAAAAAATTGCATTAACTTGCAATAAAAGTTATGTTTAAAATTTAATCTGTTCTGTATTTGATAATGCTTGAATTTTATACCGTTTTAATTTGCCATAGTTTTAGTTTATGATCGAAACTATTATAAATATATATATATATATATATATATATATATATATATATATATATATATATATATATATATATATATATATATCGTATGAAATAAGAAAATAAACTAGGAAGCTGTAACCTTGTGATAA
The DNA here is from genome assembly GCF_028476545.2 of Physella acuta. Taxonomy (NCBI): domain Eukaryota; kingdom Metazoa; phylum Mollusca; class Gastropoda; family Physidae; genus Physella; species Physella acuta. The sequence goes on from NW_026733071.1 coordinate 47,408, forward strand.
ACCGAGTATTAAAACTAAACGATATAAATCGAGAAAACTGTGATAACAAAGCAGAGGCGTAGCTACCCTTCCCGGCGCCCGGGGACAAACTTTCAATTTGGCGCCCCCTCGGGAGCAAATTTTCAATTTGCACCCCCTCCCTTAAACTTTCGATTTGCACCCCCTCAAACTTTGATTTGCACCCCCCCCCCTCTCTCAAATTAATTGTAGTGCAAAAATGCAGCTAAAATGACATTTTAATTTGTTTTTGCAACACATTTTGGTGCCCCCTAAGGTCGGCGTCCGGGGACATATGTACCCCCCTGCCCCCCTCCCCCCCCCCCCCATCGCTACGCCTCTGTAACAAAGACCGAGATTCTTGTAAGACAAACTTGTCATTTTGGACCCAGTCCCTCACCCGTTGTATAAGTGCTATATTATTTTATGTATTTCTTCATATGAATAGACTAAATTTAATTCGGTGATTAAAATATTTGCGGCATTTTAAATAAATCATATAACTCACAAGCTATTGTAGAAAGTCGGTTGTTAAAGTTTTGTTATATAATATTTTTGTTAAATTAAGAAAATCAAAGCTTAACCGGTGATGGCAATATATTCAGTTAAACGTCCTAAATACCAAACACTTTGAAAACATGAGAATCCAGAAAATCAGTTATAAGGTTGGTTGTGGTTGCATTATAGTTATACCCACCCCAACACAGTGTAACACAAAATCAGAGGCGTAGTCGGGTGGTGATTGGGGGGGGGGGGGGGGAGTGGGGAGGGACCCCAGCAATGGATTCCAAAGAAAACATTCCCCCAGTGAGCATCGGTGTGTTTGTGTGGCTTTGAGCTCACAGTCTCAAACTTTTGAATGTCGTAAAGGCAACAGTTTTGAACAGAGCCCTTAACAGGTAGTTAATCGGAAGCGCGTCCAACCCAACCATCTCTCCCCCCCCCCCCCCCACACCCACCCACCACAAGACGGAATTTAAAGAAGAAATCATGTTTGTAGAATGTATAAAAATAAGTAATAATTTAAAAATAATCATAAATGCCTGTGTATAAATGTAAATTTTGTTTTGAACTACCACACCGTAGAATTGTGACGTCTTTTACCAACAACATCACCGAGTAGTAAGAACAACAACAATGACTAAGTTTTCAAAGGATAACATGAATTCTCTAGGGTTTAGTGAAACTTTGTTAAATCGTTTGCTGCTAGAGAGAACACGATACACTTTCTTGCTCAACTGCCATAGACTATGAAAGGTAACTAGTGATGTCTGTAATAAATCCCCACTGTAACATCAGCGGCATTAAATATACTTGCAACACGGGATTAATGGGTGGGAAGGGGGTGTAGGCGAGCTATTCTGATTTGTTGAGTTAATTGCATGTTTCATACATTAGCGAGTACACTGCTCACTCGTGTGTATGTGTGTGGTATGTGTGTGTGTTTGTGTGTGTGTGTGTTTCAATTTGTTTAAACCACGCATGTCACGTGTTGCATGTGTCACATGATGTCAGTGTAAAATGTCACTATGTGACACAACTCAACTGATTCAATCCTTTTATGGAAAGTTTAGACAAGTTTCCTGATTAAAAATGAAGTCCTTCCCATCACAGTAACTAAACAAGATACATTTTGTCAGCCGGCTTGGTATTGTAAGCAAATATACTTATAGTAACAAGAGCCTGCCATTCTACTATTCCTATAGCCTAGAACAGTAGTTCTTAACTTGGGTTCAATCGAATCCCAGGGGTTCGGTGAGTCAGTTTCAGGGGTTCGGCGGAAATCAAGATACACACCAGTCTCATATGATTTAAGATTTGTTTTTGTCAGTGCGGACTATGGAACTATTAAGAAGGGTTTGGCGAATGCGCATTTGAAACGGGTGGGATTCAGTACCTCTAAAAAGGTTAAGAACCACTTTTCTAGAACAATACTCGAACTATTATTAAAATTAAACTACTTGACTTCATTAACATAGAAGTGTGATGTAAATCAGAGGCGTAGCGACCCTTCCCGGCGCCCGGGGACAAACTTTTCGATTTGCACCCCCCCCCCCTCAAACTTTCGATGTGCACCCCCTCAACCTTTCAATTTATTTTTTCAACCCATTTTGGCGCCCCCTAAGGTCGGCGCCAGGGGACATATGTCCCCCCCTCCCCCCCCTCGCTACGCTACTGATATAAATATAATACAGACTTTAGGTAAAGTTTATGTCTGTAACATACATCTAAGTTATTTTTAACTCTACCCCATATAACTGTTTAAACAAACTGTCCTCGACAGAAAAAAAATAATCTTGTAAGAAAACGTATTAATCATTTAAACTCTTGTTAGTTATTTATAATACAACTTTGTTTATCCATGTAATTATTAATTAGATATGCACGAATCAATTATATTTTAAAAATAAATAAATAAAGTAGATTTAAAGCTATTATTAGGAAGCGTGTGTCAAGGCTCTCTAAACGATTGCGTATTTCTGGATTATAATTATAATTATAATCATATTATGTGGTAAAGTTTGCTTTATCATATATCACTAATTTCAACTGTATATGACACAAGTCTTCTGATTAAATATTTCTGGTATGAAGAGGAGAATTTGTTGAAGCTTAAATTCACTTGCGCTAAGTAGCTGGTTTTGGTAAAGGTAATCTTTGTAATTGGTGGCTTATCAATAGCTACACACATTGAACATGCTCATACACACAAGAGCAGATGGTAGGTCAACACGTGTGTGTATGTGCGTGTGTTTGTGTGAATGATGTTTCGACATGTGTATATGTGTTTGTGTACGGGTGTCTCTATACGTATTTAGAGATATGCGTGTGTTTGCATGTGCGTGTATTTTTTTTTGGTGTGCGTGCGTGTTTGTATATGTGTTTTGAGATGTGCGTGCGTGAGTGTGGGTGTGTGGGTGTTTAGTATATGTGTGTGTATGCGTATCTGTATATGTGTTTCGACATGGGCGTGTGCGTGTTAGTGAGTGGGTAATGTTATTCTGTGTGAGATTGATTATGTGTCCCTACACGTGTGATTTAGACAACCCTTGCACGCAATCGATCAACAAAACGTGTACTCACGGTAAGCACATGAGCCATGGACACATTTTATATCTATAGACGGTTATAAGTGTACTTTATATAGAAATATACGTTGTTTAATGTAGTTCTACATTAAAGCCATACGACTATTGCAATATGGTCATATAAACACACCCATATTAATATTACATGTTCGTGATTTATTGTCATTTGAATCGTTATACAGCTAAAACGTTTTTTAATACTTACAATATTTATTCAAAATGTAACAAAATTATTGTATTAAATATTAATAAAACTGCGGTTGTTTTGGTTATTTATTGTGTTTATCTTTGATACTGGTAACTTTAAACACCTTTAATAAAGTGTATATTTTACTTTGTTGGTTACTTCAAATTGTTCTAAATTAGATTATTGTTGTATTTTGTCGTTGTAATTGGCGTATGTTTTTGTTGGCTTTCCTTCTGTGTTAAGATTTATACGTGCTGCATATACCATATTTATTTTGTGTTTTTAACAAGGTTCTTGGGTACTGTGAAACTTGGTTTTAAAAATTTAGCTTTACATTAATTTTTTTTAATTGCTACATTTTGAAACTATTAGACGATACGTTAAAATATTGTTCATAAAGACAAACTGTTTAATTTTAAAGTATCATACTATCTGTTCAAAATTTTCTTAAACATTGTGACTTTTTATTCTTTTAATAGTGTGTTTAAAATTATTTCGGTTTTAAAATGGATTAAATTCAAGACTTGCTGGATAATTTATTTACATTTTACATATTTGTCTTAGCGCAAGTTCTAAAAGATTATAGCACATAGAACTAGATCTAACTACACAATTATATGCTGGTTGGTTCCAGAATTTTCACACACTTTTCTAATTTTCAAATGTCATATTGGTCGATTTTTAAGTACTTAATTTAATTTTGAAACACACAGCTACTTAAAACACGTACCGGCCTAATTAAAGATTTGGCTAATTATTATCCATTTTAATCAAAACTTTAACAAGTAAATAAATTTTACTTAGCTTACATTTTATTATTTCTAAATTGGCAGTTGCAAAAAAAAGTTACAATTAATGGCTTACATTTCGAGATTTTTTTATATAATTTTAATTAAACTATTTGCTTAAAATTAATGACTTAACCAAATCTATTACTTTAGATGGTATAGTTAAAATGAATTGTTTCAAAAGGAAAATTAAAATTTTTAAAACAGCAAATAAAATTTTTAATGTTTGATAATAGTAATAGGATTTTTACTTATTGAGTTGATAATGAATTATCAAATAATGCACAATTGATGATACGCCTTTTTAAAAAGTTTCATGTTAAAATTGGTGTGATTTTTTGCTATTGCTGTTATGTTAATTAGCATCCTGGCAATTAACAAATCGTGTTAGCTTCAATTAAGCTGGACATAAACAACCCGTTCATAACACTGAACTCAACTTGAACCCAATTTTACATTAAGCTCAAGACGTAAACTTTACGTTGAAGCCAACTTCAACACATTTCTACTTGAAATATCTGAGTTTAAAAAAAATGTAGATCTGTATATCTGTAGATAATGTAGATCTATTTTTAAAAGATTGCTGGCAGATATTTTTGTAAATTGATCCAGAATAATTTTATTTGCTTATACTAGACTCAAGTTTTACCAATAAAAAAAAATATTAAAAAATAAATAAATGATTGTCACAAAGTTCTAGGAAACAAGGTCTTATTCCTAGTGGAAACAGAAATCTTCAACTTATAACTTAAATTTAATAAGATACATAGACAGTTAAAGAACATGTTAAACTAGTAATGAACAATCAATATAAAAATAAATTAACCACCCATATAATAGACCGACCATTCAAATGATTTTAAAAATTACCACCAACATACAAATGATTTGACCATCGATATGAAAAATAAATTGACTCTCCAAAATCTTATGATCATCTATATAAAAACTGTGGTCATCCGTGTAAATAAAAGTAATTAACCGTATATACCACACAGGTATATAGATGGTGCCAACTTTTCAGACCAAATATCTGACTACCATTTCTTAAACGCCACACCGCCATATCAATGTGATACATGTCCTTACACGCTGACTAAGTTTAATAACACATGTTTTAAATCCTGTCATATTTCATTACATTCTAATAACAAACACACCCGCATTAAAAGCGAGGGGGAGGAGGGGGGGTAGTTTTTATAATGTAATTTATGTTCACAGTTTTAAAGACCTATACGTTTTTGATTTTATTATTTTATTTGACAAGGCGAATAATCCGAACGAGGACACTAAAAAACATGAAAACAAAACACTCCAATAAATAATGTTTAAAACTAAAATTCTCGCGTCATTACACTTTATATTATGTCATTTATTTAACTGGAAAATATTAATTACCCGTAATAATAGGTTAAATACCTGTATTGTGAATTACCTGTGAATATGACGACTTAAGTGTGAGAATCCTGCGTATTCTGTTACTAGATGTTACACACTGTAATTAACAGACCACCATTGGACACGGTCATGCAAGCAGGTACCTACAACTACGGTTATAGAGTCTACACCTTCTAATCGTATCGCTAAATCCCACTGACAAACCCTGAAAAAAACCTGTTAGTTATTCCAGACTACAAAAGCACAATAAAAGAGTTTATGGAACGTTACCTGGCGCTGTAGTGTCCCCCACACATAGGAATTACATTAACATCCTCCCGGGCTACGGTCCCTTGTTGTGTGTGCACATCCGCTTTTAATGCGGCATTATCAGTCTGCGTGCTGGGACCGGGGCATGCTGAAGTGGGCGGGGCTAGAGAGGTGATGGACAGGGGAACAGCCAATGGGAATGACGGGAGGTTAGGTGTGAGATGCAGGGCGTGTGTGTGGGGGGTATGTCATGTGGTGTGGGGGATTAAACATCTATGATCATGTGTGTGTGGGGGGGGGGTATGAAAATATATTTTTAGAGGATTGATTAGAACAGTGAGAAAGATGAAAGGACTCACATACCTACTCAGTACAGTATCGTTGTTTATTTCTGTATTGTTGGGGCCGTCACGTGATCATTTCGTATGACTGTGACTTAATGACTGTGGTTGTCGTTTGTGTCTGTGACTTATATTGGGGGGGGGGGAGGAGAAGGTACTACATGACTGAAGAAACTAATATGACTGATGTGATTGTGTCTTTTGCATATGACTGTGACTAATGTGACCGAGACTTATGTATAGTGACTTAAGTAACTTTTGCATGTGATTGTGATTTTTATAACTATTATATGACTTTATCATGTGACTGTGATTTTTGTGACTATTATATGATTTTATCATGTGATTGTGATTTTTGTGACTGTTACGGTTGTGATGAGCAATAATAGGAACCTAATAGGACATACCATAACTTTGTCTATTGCGGACCCAAAGAGTTTAGGACCCATGTACGTCATTACAAGACCATTCGTTTATAGAAGAGTTGTAGGCAACCCCTACATTTGACCCTAGGCGACCCCTACATTTGACCCTAGGCGACTCCCGCATTTGAACCTAGGCGAGCCCTACAGTTGACCCTAGGCAACATTTACATTTGACCTAACGACATAGGCGACATCTACATTTGACCCTAGGCGACCCCCGCATTTGACCCTATTCGACCCCCGCATTTGACCCTAGGCGACCCCTACAGTTGACCCTAGGCGACCCCTACAGTTGACCCTAGGCAACCTTTACATTTGACCCTAGCGACATAGGCGACCCCTACATTTGACCCTAGTCGATCTCAACAATTCGACCGACACTATATCAAGATTCTAACATTTTACTTAAAATATTGCTACATTTTAGTTGACCGACCACTTCCTCCACATCTCTTTTGGCCGATAATTTTCTCCACATCTCTCTCTTTTGGCCGACCATTTTCTCCACATCTCTTTTGGCCGACCATTTTTTCCACATCTCTTTTGGCCGACCATTTTCTCCACATCTCTTTTGGCCGACCATTTTCTCCACATCTCTCTCTTTTGGCCGACCATTTTCTCCACATCTCTTTTGGCCGACCATTTTCTCCACATCTCTCTCTTTTGGCCGACCATTTTCTCCACATCTCTTTTGGCCGACCATTTTCTCCACATCTCTTTTGGCCGACCATTTTCTCCACATCTCTCTCTTTTGGCCGACCATTTTCTCCACATCTCTTTTGGCCGACCATTTTCTCCACATCTCTTTTGGCCGACCATTTTCTCCACATCTCTTTTGGCCGACCATTTTCTCCACATCTCATTTGGCCGACCATTTTCTCCACATCTCTTTTGGCCGACCATTTTCTCCACATCTCTCTCTTTTGGCCGACCATTTTCTCCACATCTCTCTCTTTTGGCCGACCATTTTCTCCACATCTCTTTTGGCCGACCATTTTCTCCTTGACCTTGGGTGTTCTCAACTAGAACCTGTCTAGCATTTAATTGGCACTAAACCCAGGATGTGCCAGATACATCACAACTTCCGCTTCAGGATGTCTAACAAGGGCTGATGCACCCCGGGTGTGTCCTAAAAATGGCCTAATGTTTACGTCTTGTCAGCAGGTAAAGCCAAACTGAGTTCTATAGATATGTGCCTACAGATCGTTCTGACCAACCTATGACCAATGTTCTCTCCTAAGGGGATAAAAAGATCGTGCGAAGCGTGCATTTTGTGTGCACGGTGTTCCAAAAGTCTTATACAAGGATATATTTATTTTACAAAATGACTGCAAATGCGCAACTTAGAGGGAACATAGCCTGTGACCAGTATAAACCTAGATTATTTGTCAACGTAGAGGTCACTGATTGATTTACCTGTACGATCACCGATTGGATTACACAGTAACTTAATGAGTTAGTGCCCATGTTATGTTTTAGAATTGGTGTTAGTGCTCAAATAAAGATTAGGGATAGGGTTCGGATTTTGGTAAAGGTTAGATATGCGATTGGGGTAGTGGTTCTTAACCTTTTTGGAAGTACCGAACCCCAATAGTTTCATATGCGCATTTACCGAACCCTTCATCAAATTTCTATCGTTCACAGTATTCGACACTCACAAAATACGATCGTGAATAATGTGTCGATATATTTTTTGACCTCCGTCGAACCCCTGACCTTAGAGTGACTAACCGAACCCCTGGGGTTCGATAAAACCCAGGTTAAGAACCACTAGATTAGGACTATGGTTAAGACCAGAGCCTAAAATTCTGCTTCAATTAGCCCGATCGGCAATCATACAGAAACACATTACTATGTGAACATAAGGGACCATGTCAACGTTGAATACTTGGTCTAACTAGACTTAATAACCACAACATATGTTATTCCTTCTCATCCTTCGCCCCCCCCCCCCCACCCCTCTACACTCCACCCCTCAACCCACGCTCCACCTAGTTATCATAAAAACGAACCCCGACTAACCAAAAAGTTTTTATTAAAATTTAAAATATATTAACATTAAAACAAAATTATCATTAACGCCACGATCGAACGTTTAATGCCACGATCGAACGTTTAATGCCACGATCGAACGTTTATGAATTGTGAAACCATCTAGGACGATCCATTGAAAGAATTCGGAGGTTGACACACAGCAGACTGTAACAGGAATGTGTCGTATTCCGACCGTTAATATTGAACACCTTTTCCAATCACTGCCCACTCTGAAGGCCATTAAACACCCAGTACAGCGTTAAAATCCAAGCGTTAAATCGGTAAATCAAAAAAATCAATACAAGGTTACAAGTATTTAAAATGGTGGATCAACCAAAATGTTAAAATATAGATATTTAGCCTTTAATAAAAGACACATTAATCTCTAGATTTAACCTTAAAAAGAAAACAACACAAAAAAACAAAAATAATTTTCTAGTTCAGTCATTAACCCAATCACCCTAACCAATAGCCCAATTACAACAATTACATTTGAAGCAAAAAAAAAAAAACAGCATCTGATATTTATTTCCTGGTAAAACAATCGAGGGCGTAGAAAGTTTTAGAGCCATTTATTTCTAATGCTCGAAACTCTTTCAAAACAAATCACATAATTCTTGGTAAAGTGTTGATGCCAAATTATAAATAGTCACCCATACCTATTTATTTAAAGAGCTTTATTTATTAATTGAAAGACCTGTAATTATGCTTTCAAAGAGATATGTTTATTCATTCATAAAGCTATCTATAATATTTTAGAAAGATGTACTTATTTACTCAAAGTGCTATATCTATTCGTTCAAAGAGCAATTGTATTCATTCAAAGTGTTATCTTTATTCATTTAAAGAGATTTACTTATTCATTGAAAGTGCTATATTTTTCATTCAAAGAGCTGAATTTATTCATGCAAATAGCTTTATTTTTTTTTTCAAAGAGCTGTATTTATTTTTTAAAATAGCTTTCTGAATTCATTGAAAGATCATAACGAGCTACTGAGACTCAGTCTAGCGGCACATACAGCAACCTCAAATAAAATAAAGTTAATCACAATTCGATTTCCAAAAAGAAAAGAATAAAAAAGTCTTTCTGATTAGCGCTTTAACAAAAAAATTTATTCTACAAACAAACATGACAAACTGTCTAAAGGTATTAAACATTGAAAAAACGGAAATAAAAGTTTTAAAATTATAAATTTTAATGTCGGGACGCAGGATTCTAGTGCTAATGTCGCATCTATCTCACTTCTTTCTTCTTTCTGTATCTCTCAACGAATACACAGGGCGGAGTAATGCAAATAAAAATACCATGACTAAATTGATGTACTAACAAGCGGAGCTATTGTTTGTTGTTTAATGAAGTCCCTGCGTCGTCGTTTAAACGATTACATCCAGCATGTACGTTGCAAGTTTTGTATTATTTGTCTAGAAAATATTTTGATGTTGAATTTAACGTGTGGTGGACAACATGGACCCAACTTGTGTGTGGGTTAGTTGGTCGGTTTGTGGGCTTGTGTGTGGGTCTGTTGGTCGGTTTGTGGGCTTGTGTGTGGGTCTGTTGGTCGGTTTGTGGGCTTGTGTGTGGGTCTGTTGGTCGGTTTGTGGGCTTGTGTGTGGGTCTGTTGGTCGGTTTGTGGGCTTGTGTGTGGGTCTGTTGGTCGGTTTGTGGGCTTGTGTGTGGGTCTGTTGGTCGGTTTGTGGGCTTGTGTATGGGTCTGTTGGTCGGTTTGTGGGCTTGTGTATGTGTCTGATGGTCGGTTTGTGGGCTTGTGTGTGGGTCTGTTGGTCGGTTTGTGGGCTTGTGTATGTGTCTGATGGTCGGTTTGTGGGCTTGTGTGTGGGTCTCTTGGTCCGTTTTCTAGTTAACGTATTTCTTTGTGCGCTTATGGGTGAATTTATGGGTATGTGGGTGGTTTTATGAACAAATCCTATAACTCAATTTTTACATAAAATCTTATGGAGCGTCCCCCCCCCCACCCTCAACTTGTCACATAACTAGATGGTAACGAGACATCCGGTGAACTAAGTGTTAAAGAGAGTTGTTCACACACCATAGGACAGGTATCGTCGCTAACAACAGTTGGATTATACCTATTTGCTGATCTGGTTAAAAGCAAATTCTTTCAGCCGGGAGGCGTTTCGATATTTTTGAAAAATCATCTCTACTGAAAGGATGTTTATTGTAGATGTGCTCGTGTTTTTTTAAGCCTTCAATGTCCAAATGTGTTGACCGTTTATAATGACAATCACAGCAATAATGGTTAAAATTTCATTAATTTTCTTTGCATTTCGTAGGAAAAGCGCTACTGGCTAAAATGTATAAAGAAATGTTTTCGAGCTAATGAACACTTTTACAATTGTAATACTAGCTAAAAATAAGATATGTTTATTTCAATTGTTTGTTTTTGTTAACACAGTTCAAACTTATTTTTAAATGCTTTATAATTGTTAATTTTCAGTTTAAATATAAGACTACTTTTCTACTTTTTAAATTGATATTTATTCACAAATTAATGAAAAGGTTTCAGATATTTATTCACAAATAGATGAAGAAGTTTTAGATATATATTCACAAATAGATGAAAAAGTTTCAGATATTTATTCACAAATAGATGAAAAAGTTTCAGATATTTTTTCACAAATAGATGAAAAAGTTTCAGATATTTATTCACAAATAGATGAAAAAGTTGTTAGATATTTATTCACAAATAGATGAAAAAGTTTCAGATATTTATTCACAAATAGATGAAAAAGTTGCAGATTGTTTTTTCACAAATAGATGAAAAAGTTTCAGATATTTATTTACAAATACATGAAAAAGTTTCAGATATTTATTCACAAATAGATGAAAAAGTTTCAGATATTTATTCACAAATAGATGAAAAAGTTGCAGATTTTATTTCACAAATAGATGAAAAAGTTTTAGATATTTATTCACAAATAGACGAAAAAGTTTCAGGTATTTATTCACAAATAGATGAAAAAGTTTCAGATATTTATTCACAAATAGATGAAAAAGTTTCAGATATTTATTCACAAATAGATGAAAAAGTTTCAGGTATTTATTCACAAATAGATGAAAAAGTTTCAGGTATTTATTCACAAATAGATGAAAAAGTTTCAGGTATTTATTCAAAAATAGATGAAAAATTTTCAGATATTTATTCACAAATCGATGAAAAAGTTGCAGATTTTTTTTTCACAAATAGATGAAAAAGTTTCAGATATTTATTCACAAATAGATGAAAAAGTTTCAGGTATTTATTCACAAATAGATGAAAAAGTTTCAGGTATTTATTCACAAATCGATGAAAAAGTTGCAGATTTTTTTTCACAAATAGATGAAAAAGTTTCAGATATTTATTCACAAATAGATGAAAAAGTTTCAGGTATTTATTCACAAATAGATGAAAAAGTTTCCGATATTTTTTCACATATAGATGTCTGATACAACAAAAAGCAAAAACCAATTGAAGTAAAAAAAAAAAAAACACACCTTGTAGGGGGGGGGGGGGGGGGGGGGGAGAGCGGGGGGGGGGGGAGATGGGCAGGCCGTTTGACTATTGTGATATTTATACAATGGAATTTATTTAAAATTAATAATGTAAATACAAAAATCTAAGAATAAAATAAACAACCACCATTGCACATATCCAGCTTCCGTGTTTCAAATAATTTTGACCGACTTGCCAAATATGAAGTTACTCTCTTCATAATTGTAGACGGGCACACCATAAGATAAAATCTTTTAAACCTGGAATAAGTTAGGGGCTATTTTTGTGTGGTTTTGGTTAGTTGTCTCACGATGGATATAGATCTAATTTGCAATATATATATATATATATATATATATATATATATATATATATATATATATATATATATATATATATATATATATATATATATATATATATATATATATATATATATATATATATATATAAAGTACGGACCCAAAAATATTTAAGGGCAGGTTAACCCCCCCCCCCCCCCCCCCCCCAAAAAAATACATATTTAAGTCAGAAATGTTGATTTTTCAAAATCTATTGTTTCTGAAACTACATTCAATTCTGAACATTTTTGTATAATTATTTTGCCAAATTACGTATTGCTAGTATTTTTTATAATTTTTTAATTAATGAGATTAATGACGTAATTCACCTATATTAAGCAACATTTAGCAATATAAAAATTAAAAACTAACTAAAATAGATGTTCTTATTGCTGAGTAAGAGGCTCCAGACGCAATTTATGTAACCTGAAGGTTTTAAAAATGACTTTTTTGGTATAGTTTTCGCTTTTTCTCGGTTTTTTTTTTTCAAATTTAGTATATTTTTCACTATTTAGCTTTTTTCTCAAAATGTTACTTTTCAACAAAATTGTACCAGTTAAATCACGATAATTCAAAAACTACTTGAAATACTTAGCTGAAATGTTGCACACATGTTTACTAAACACTGCTTGTAAAGTGGAATTAAAAGAATTTCTATATCTTTGAAACTTCACATTTTATAAAATAAAAAGCTAAGTCTACTCCCTACTTTTTGGAAATGTTTTAGGTCTGACATTTTTAAAAAATTGGCTAAAATCCATTTTTTATTATTTTCTAATTGTTTTAGTTCATCTTTTTTTTTAATTGCGTATATTACACTATATTAAAGATTTGTGTTATTCTGACAAACAGAAGCTGTGTTATTTTGATTTCAATGAGAGCTAATTTTGAGCTATTTTACCCTAAAAATGACACTTTTTAGAAAATATTTTCACAAAACCATAACTTTTTAGTGATTTTTTTGCATTTTTTTTTCAGATACTATGTTAGTTACAACTTCCTTATCACCCAAAAAAAGTCCTAACACCTAATTTTCAATTTGGGGGTTTAACCTGCCCTTGATGCAATGGGAGCGAGGGGGTGGGGGTTCTAGTTTCGCCACTGTAAATAAATTAGTGATATGTGTGTAATATTTAGTGCTGTTACTACATTGGCAATGATTAGATAGAGCCAGCTGTTTTTACTAACAAGGTGCAATTTGCTACTAGCAGTGTCACAGTGTTACTAGCAGTGTCGCAGTGTTACTAGCAGTGTCGCAGTGTTACTAGCAGTGTCGCAGTGTTACTAGCAGTGTCGCAGTGTTACTAGCAGTGTCGCAGTGTTACTAGCAGTGTCGCAGTGTTACTAGCAGTGTCGCAGTGTTACTAGCAGTGTTGCAGTGTTACTAGCAGTGTCGCAGTGTTACTAGCAGTGTCACAGTGTTACTAGTAGTGTCGCAGTGTTACTAGCAGTGTCGCAGTGTTACTAGCAGTGTCACAGTGTTACCAGCAGTGTCGCAGTGTTACTAGCAGTGTCGCAGTGTTACTAGCAGTGTCACAGTGTTACTAGCAGTGTCGCAGTGTTACTAGCAGTGTCACAGTGTTACTAGTAGTGTCGCAGTGTTACTAGCAGTGTCGCAGTGTTACTAGCAGTGTTGCAGTGTTACTAGCAGTGTCACAGTGTTACTAGCTGTGTCACAGTGTTACTAGCAGTGTCGCAGTGTTACTAGCAGTGTCGCAGTGTTACTAGCAGTGTCGCAGTGTTACTAGCAGTGTCACAGTGTTACTAGCAGTGTCGCAGTGTTACTAGCTGTGTCACAGTGTTACTAGCAGTGTCGCAGTGTTACTAGCAGTGTCGCAGTGTTACTAGCAGTGTCGCAGTGTTACTAGCAGTGTCACAGTGTTACTAGCAGTGTCGCAGTGTTACTAGCAGTGTCGCAGTGTTACTAGCAGTGTCGCAGTGTTACTAGCAGTGTCACAGTGTTACTAGCAGTGTCGCAGTGTTACTAGCAGTGTCGCAGTGTTACTAGCAGTGTCGCAGTGTTACTAGCAGTGTCGCAGTGTTACTAGCAGTGTCGCAGTGTTACTAGCAGTGTCGCAGTGTTACTAGCAGTGTCGCAGTGTTACTAGCAGTGTCGCAGTGTTACTAGCAGTGTCGCAGTGTTACTAGCAGTGTCGCAGTGTTACTAGCAGTGTCGCAGTGTTACTAGCAGTGTCGCAGTGTCGCAGTGTTACTAGCAGTGTCGCAGTGTTACTAGCAGTGTCGCAGTGTTACTAGCAGTGTCGCAGTGTTACTAGCAGTGTCGCTGTGTTACTAGCAGTGTCGCAGTGTTACTAGCAGTGTCGCAGTGTTACTAGCAGTGTCGCAGTGTTACTAGCAGTGTCGCAGTGTTACTAGCAGTGTGGCAGTGTTACTAGCAGTGTCGCAGTGTTACTAGCAGTGTCGCAGTGTTACTAGCAGTGTCGTAGTGTTACTAGCAGTGTCGCAGTGTTACTAGCAGTGTCGCAGTGTTACTAGCAGTGTCGCAGTGTTACTAGCAGTGTCGCAGTGTTACTAGCAGTGTCGCAGTGTTACTAGCAGTGTCACAGTGTTACTAGCAGTGTCGCAGTGTTACTAGCAGTGTCGCAGTGTTACTAGCAGTGTCGCAGTGTTACTAGCAGTGTCGCAGTGTTACTAGCAGTGTCGCAGTGTTACTAGCAGTGTCGCAGTGTTACTAGCAGTGTCGCAGTGTTACTAGCAGTGTCGCAGTGTTACTAGCAGTGTCGCAGTGTTACTAGCAGTGTCGCAGTGTTACTAGCAGTGTCGCAGTGCTACTAACAGTGTCGCAGTGTTACTAGCAGTGTCGCAGTGTTACTAGCAGTGTCGCAGTGTCGCAGTGTTACTAGCAGTGTCGCAGTGTTACTAGCAGTGTCGCAGTGTCGCAGTGTTACTAGCAGTGTCGCAGTGTTACTAGCAGTGTCGCAGTGTTACTAGCTGTGTCACAGTGTTACTAGCAGTGTCGCAGTGTCGCAGTGTTACTAGCAGTGTCGCAGTGCTACTAGCAGTGTCGCTGTGTTACTAGCAGTGTCGCAGTGTTACTAGCAGTGTCGCAGTGTTACTAGCAGTGTCGCAGTGTTACTAGCAGTGTCGCAGTGTTACTAGCAGTGTCGCAGTGTTACTAGCAGTGTCGCAGTGTTACTAGCAGTGTCGCAGTGTTACTAGCAGTGTCGCAGTGCTACTAGCAGTGTCGCAGTGTTACTAGCAGTGTCGCAGTGTTACTAGCAGTGTCGCAGTGTCGCAGTGTTACTAGCAGTGTCGCAGTGTTACTAGCAGTGTCGCAGTGTTACTAGCAGTGTCGCAGTGTTACTAGCAGTGTCGCAGTGTTACTAGCAGTGTCGCAGTGTTACTAGCAGTGTCGCAGTGTTACTAGCAGTGTCGCAGTGTTACTAGCAGTGTCGCAGTGTTACTAGCAGTGTCGCAGTGTTACTAGCAGTGTCGCAGTGCTACTAGCAGTGTCGCAGTGTTACTAGCAGTGTCGCAGTGTTACTAGCAGTGTCGCAGTGTCGCAGTGTTACTAGCAGTGTCGCAGTGTTACTAGCAGTGTCGCAGTGTTACTAGCAGTGTCGCAGTGTTACTAGCAGTGTCACAGTGTTACTAGCTGTGTCACAGTGTTACTAGCAGTGTCGCAGTGTTACTAGCAGTGTCGCAGTGTTACTAACAGTGTCGCAGTGTTACTAGCAGTGTCGCAGTGTTACTAGTAGTGTCGCAGTGTTACTAGTAGTGTCGCAGTGTTACTAGCAGTGTCGCAGTGTTACTAGCAGTGTCGCAGTGTTACTAGTAGTGTCGCAGTGTTGCAGTGTTACTAGCAGTGTCGCAGTGTTACTAGCAGTGTCGCACTGTTACTAGCAGTGTCGCAGTGTTACTAGCTGTGTCGCAGTGTCGCAGTGTTACTAGCAGTGTCGCAGTGTTACTAGCAGTGTCGCACTGTTACTAGCAGTGTCGCAGTGTTACTAGCAGTGTCGCAGTGTTACTAGCAGTGTCGCACTGTTACTAGCAGTGTCGCACTGTTACTAGCAGTGTCGCAGTGTTACTAGCTGTGTCGCAGTGTCGCAGTGTTACTAGCAGTGTCGCAGTGTTACTAGCAGTGTCGCAGTGTTACTAGCAGTGTCGCAGTGTTACTAGCAGTGTCGCAGTGTTACTAGCAGTGTCGCACTGTTACTAGCAGTGTCGCACTGTTACTAGCAGTGTCGCAGTGTTACTAGCTGTGTCGCAGTGTCGCAGTGTTACTAGCAGTGTCGCAGTGTTACTAGCAGTGTCGCAGTGTTACTAGCAGTGTCGCAGTGTTACTAGCAGTGTCGCAGTGTTACTAGCAGTGTCGCAGTGTTACTAGCAGTGTCGCAGTGTTACTAGCAGTGTCGCAGTGTTACTAGCAGTGTCGCAGTGTTACTAGCAGTGTCGCAGTGTTACTAGCAGTGTCGCAGTGTTACTAGCAGTGTCGCAGTGTTACTAGCAGTGTCGCAGTGTTACTAGCAGTGTCGCAGTGTGTGTTACTAGCAGTGTCGCAGTGTTACTAGCAGTGTCGCAGTGTCGCAGTGTTACTAGCAGTGTCGCAGTGTTACTAGCTGTGTCACAGTGTTACTAGCAGTGTCGCAGTGTTACTAGCAGTGTCGCAGTGTTACTAGCAGTGTCGCAGTGTTACTAGCAGTGTGGCAGTGTTACTAGCAGTGTCACAGTGTTACTAGCAGTGTCGCAGTGTTACTAGCAGTGTCGCAGTGTTACTAGCAGTGTCGCAGTGTTACTAGCAGTGTCGCAGTGTTACTAGCAGTGTCGCAGTGTTACTAGCAGTGTCGCAGTGTTACTAACAGTGTCGCAGTGTTACTAGCAGTGTCGCAGTGTTACTAGCAGTGTCGCAGTGTTACTAGCAGTGTCGCAGTGTTACTAGCAGTGTCGCAGTGTTACTAGCAGTGTCGCAGTGTTACTAGCAGTGTCGCAGTGTTACTAGCAGTGTCGCAGTGTTACTAGCAGTGTCGCAGTGTTACTAGCAGTGTCGCAGTGTTACCAGCAGTGTAGGTCTGTTGGTCATCCTACTTCAACCCAACGTTAGTATATGCATACATTTCTGGTTGATAAAAGATAACTAATTCACCATCAAAACGGATATACAATGAAACAAGCAGTTGGATTTTAAAAATATATTGAGCTCCGACAAAATCATCAATGGGAACAGCCTCCTCACCCCCACGCCCCCCCCCCCCCCCCCTAGCCCCAACAAGAAAATATCTTCAGAAAAGCAACGGCACTTTTGTAAATTTAGTTCAACATAAAGAACCAATATTGAAAGAAAGAGGGGTTTTCATTCACACAAAATGTACAAACACGAGTTACGAATGTTTTCGTTTAATTTCCTAT
The DNA here is from genome assembly GCF_028476545.2 of Physella acuta. Taxonomy (NCBI): domain Eukaryota; kingdom Metazoa; phylum Mollusca; class Gastropoda; family Physidae; genus Physella; species Physella acuta. The sequence continues at coordinate 65,115 of NW_026733071.1, forward strand.
TTAAAAAATAAATAATTGCAGAATCTTTATTTTAACGTCGATGCACATTGTTAAATGCTGATAAAGTATATTATTTGTTTAATTAAAGAGATTACAAAATATTTAGAACAGTTTCTAGATTTAGAAATTAAAATTAATCAAGTAAATTTTTTTAAAGTGATATATTCAGAAGATTCAAGGGAAATAACCTATAAGATGTCCCAAAATGTTAAAAAAAGCAGCTTATTTATTAAGTTAACAAATCTGGACTATAATTTATTGTTAATAAATAAAATAAACATTAATAACTTATTATGACGAATTAAATTGTATGTATTTTACATTGTAAACATTTTTTATTTGTTAAAAATATAATTGAGAAACTATCAGATATATTAATTGACACATTTGTAGATCATTGAATTTTCAACAGGTCGTGTAATAGGTATGTGGCAACAAACTAAATACTTTTTACTTTCTCTATTCTAAGACAGGGGTCGGCAACCTTCGGCTCGCGAGCAGCATGCGGCTCTTTTGATGTCAAGATGCGGCTCTTCAGCTTCAATCACAAATATTAATGATTATTTTAATATATTTTTTAAACTCTTAAAAATATTTTTCTGCAACACTCGGTGTTGAACGATGTTTTAATAAATATAAACAATAAATACTCGCTATTCTATTAGAATATTTTGTTAAACCCTATTTCAATGTATTTTCCTATTAACTTGTCCATCCAAATTTGAAACATTCAACTTCATGGTAGATATTACAAAGAAACTAAAAGAGCTAAATCTAAAACTAAAAGGAAAGCTAAACCTAGCCATGCCTTGCTTAAAGTAGTGGATTGTTTCGAAAAAAAAAACCCCAACTTTTTTGTTGTTGTTGAACACACGGGTAGGTAAATTACATAATTTCGAAAAACCTGAAAAATAGCGTGATGAAACCTATTCAACTATTAACATGAATTACTTAAGCAAAACGAAAGATGGATTCACTGAGAGATTTGAGCAATTCAAAATAAATGCAAGTACTCAGACGTTCTTAGTAGCTCTTCTCAATATAAAAAACAAATGGATCGACATTGAGCTATTTGGAATTGATACTGGTTCGCTTCAAATGAAATTGCTAGATTTGAAAACCAAACATTTGTGGAGTGGTAAGTTCAAAGAACTCAAGAGCAAGTTCGGACATTTGGGGGTCCAGTAAAACATGCACATTTCTCTGTACAGGTGGACAGCTCTAAAAGAAATGCCGCAAGTTGAGGCACTATTATGTGACGGATGGAATAGTCTCTCATGATGCTACAGTGAGGTGAAGAAGTTGACATTTGGAGTGCTGACGATTTTCGGGTCAACATATTCATGTGAGCAAGCGTTTTCTTGCACGAATAAAAAGTAAAGAAGCCAACTAAAAAATAAAAATCTAGAGCTGTGCTAAAAATTGAAACAAGTTATGAGCCAGATTTAACTAAACTTTCAAAAGGCATGCAAGGCCAAATTATTGTAAATAGTATCCAATAGTTATAGTTATAAAGTTTGATTATTGATTTTATCATTCTAGCAGAGCTAGCTAAAATACTTAAATATTTTTTTGTGAAACATGTGTATTTTTTTCTATGATTAATATTATTTAATATCGGAAGATATATATATATATATATATATATATATATATATATATATATATATATATATATATATATATATATATATATAAGATATATTAAAAATAAAAACAATAGTTTTAAATATGAAATAACATTTATGCATATAAAAAAATTGCCCGTAATAATAAAGTATTTTAGCTACCTCTGCTAAAATAATACAATTATTAATCAAATAATAAAACTATAATCATTGAATATTAGTTACAGCAATTAGAGCATTGGCCTTGCATACCTTTTGAAAGGTAGGTTAGCTGTGTACTTGTGAAGTATAACTTGCATGCTTTTCTTAACCTCCAACTCTTGCAACTTGCTGTTGTGTTCTGTGAATTTACTACTCCACAAATGTTTGGTTTTCAAATCCAGCAATTCCAAATGAAGCAAACCAGCATCAATTCCAAATAGCTCAATGTTGATCTCATTTGTTTTTGTGTTGAGAGAATCTTCCATGAACATCATAGTACTTGTGTTTGTTTTGAATTGCTCAAATCTCTCAGGAATCCATCCTTCATTTTGTTTACAGTAATGCAGAAATGATTCTTGTTAATAGTAGCATTCGTTTCATCACAATATTTTTTAAAGATTTTTCGAAATTAGGTAATTTACCGCTCTCCTTGTATTCAACAAAGACAAGTAATTTTTTTTCGAAACAATCCACTTCTTCCAGCAAGGCATAGACTGGGTTTTTCTTTCCATGCAGTATTAGATTTAGCTCGTTTAGTTTCTTATTGATATCCACCATGACGTTGAATTTTTAAATTTGGGAAGGAAACTTTAATAGGAAGTACATTGAAAAATTGAGTACCTAAATATTCAAATCTTTAACTTGATCACTTGTAACTCATATTTAGTTTTGCTTTAAAGTTTGTAAATAAATTTAAATTGTAGTTGAAATAAATTTTGATGTTCGGGTGTCTTTATTTCATGTGTTGTATTTATTGTTAGACCCGCATTAGAAAGCCAGACATTCCAATTCATGGCCCAAGTTGTTTTGGAAATAGTGTAGGGTTTTAACTAGGCTGACATTCGTTAACAATATTGGCTTTTTAAATTTACTTTTACGAGCTCATTCAATAGAGAGAATATCCTATCACTACACACGCTTTCAGTCATCAATTATTACTATGAGAATTTCCAATCACTACACGCTCATACAAATCACAGTCGTAGGAATTTTGCGATAACTACCCTCACTGTTTAGTCAAGAATCGTGAGAATTTCCGATCACTACACACGCTAACACCGATTGTGGCGTATTCTATTTCTACAAACACGTTTACATTTGCAAGAATTTCCGATGATTACACACACATAAATTCATCAATCGGGAATTACCGAATTCTAAACCACGGCATGAAACAGCTGACACTATAATTGCATATGATGCATACTCATGCGAGGAACAATAGGTTAAGTTATTAAATGAATTCTTCACGTCAGGAGGCCTTTCAAGCGTAATGTTCAAATTGGCAAGTTGACGAATGTCTTCACAACGTCTGCCTGTCTTGGAAGACTGTCTTAAGCTGAGACAACACAGACAGAATGCTGAGGGTTGCAGGGTTGGATTAAACTCAGATGAATCAAACCTATACAGGTAAATCGGGATGTCAAGGGTTGCAACTGCATGTGGATTATTGTGGGAACCATAATTCTGTTGGCCAGATGTTTTCGTAATTTATCACCAATTAAAAAAAATATATTTTTTAAATATTACATATGTTTTATCATACAGAAAAGATACCGCAGGAATTATGTGAGATTTGATAAACAAAATAACGTGAATGTATGCGGAATGTGAAAACATACAATTAGAACATTAATTTGATCTTTTGTGAGGTGTTATCTATTTGTGCTGGTAACTTTGTATTTGGGAATATGCAAGTTATCGTCAATGTTATGTTAGATGTTCTGTTGCGTCTGTCTTTTTGAACAATTATTTTGATGTCAGAATTCAGCGTTAGGGTTAAGGATAAACCACCAAATATCTGTAAAATCATGCTATTTTGTATAGCCATTTTTAGGTCACAATATCGTTCTGTATATTATTCTGTGTGTGTATATGTGAGTTAGTGTTGAGATCATGTATCAATATTAACACTTTTCTAATGCATCTTAGTTTTTTAAACGTTCCTGATTAAGGACTTTTAAAATAACGCAAAATATCAGTTACTATATATAGTAACAAAATGGCAGAAAACGGGGTTAAGTTTGAGCCATGGTTCGATCAGTCATGTGACTGAGGTGAGTTGTTGTTCACGAATGTTCTCACACCTGAGAACCGACCTCTGACGTTTATAAAAGGGAGATAACTTTCACTTACACTTCAGATAACGAGTTTTAAAGGAAATATGTTTGGCCGTGTAGGTTATCGACTCAATGGAGAAAGAATAGAATGGGGAAAAATAACTACAGTGCTAATTGTTTTATTTCTGATATTAATTACATTTAAAAGCTTGTAATTATACATTCTTTTTTTTCTTGTTTTATTTTCAGATTTAACATTGCCATATACTTTGTTAATGAATTATAGACACAGTTGGCAAATCATTATTACATCTTTGTGGATCTTAATAACCTATTTTCTTACACGGAGAGTTGAAGGTTGGGAAGATATGGAGATGGGGGGGGGGGGGGTATTATTCCAGAATTCCTTTCAGCCAGCTCTAAAGGGAGGGTGCGGGGGGTGCGGACCGCACCGGGTGACACCATTTAGGGGGTGACACCAAGGCAAAAAATAGCAAATTTTGAGGGGGGAGGGGGGGTGGGTGCAAATCGAAAGTTTGAGGGAGGGAGTGCAAATTGAAAATTGAAAGTTTGTCCCCGGGAAGGGTCGCTACACCTCTAAGGGGGGGGGGGTGACACCATTAAGTGCCGCACCAGGTGACACCCGACCTCGCTACGCCACTACCCCTTCCCGCTATATCGAAGCACTTCTACCCCTCTTCCCAATTACCTGATTATAGGCCATAGTTTACCCAACTAAACTAGAAGTTATAGAAATATTTGCTTTAGCATGTGAATATTGTCAAAGATTTTATCATTTCATCCTGATTCTCTTTACTATCCTCCGATTTTTTTTTAATGTTTCTTCTTGACTGCCCTTCTTTTTCAAATTTTGATCTGGCCATCGTCCTCCCTTAGCGACTAATAAAAAATACAAATCTATTTTCCTTATTATTTCTACTCTCCTTAGCGTGAGTTATTGGGGTCAAAGGAACCAAAGTCATCAAACGTCCGCACAAGAAAATCCGCTGAACACCCGGACTCCATGAGGACCGATCGCCATAAATCCGCTAATTATTGTCCGGGCGGCCCGCGTCAAAACTTGTCCGTCTCTATCTTATATCTCACCAACCAAGCGGACATTGCTTTATTGGTGCATTGATTAATTCCCCTTTCGTGTTGGAATTATTTCCCTTTCTTTCGCCATCGATTGATGTAGGCTGTCAATCAAAGTTTAGTCACGCCCACATTTTAGATTAGCGAAGATTTAGCTCTCAATCAATTCATACATTATATAGAAACGTAGATTTCAAAGTTTAGTAATATTTCAAAAGGAATCTTTTAAAACAACAGAATTATTACCGTTCAACAGTGCAAATGTATAGTTTTGGCGTGTAGGCCTAAATTTGATTATTCTAAAGTGACATTTTTAGGGTGTATTGGTTTGGGATGTTTTGTTTTGGGGGTCACTTGGTTTATCAACTATGTCTACTGGTTGGTATATAACATTAACATTTTTTCGGGCAAACGGCATTCGGGCTAGTTTCTTACAGGAAAACGTGGGGCTCCCGAACAAACTACAAGGCAGCAGTTGTTTGATTTTAGAGTTGTCTCTCCTAGAAGGTTTGTTGTCACCAGCTATCGAGTTTTCCCTCTATCTATATATATAATTCTCTTCTTCGAGCCGTTAGAAAACAAGCTGCAAACGCTCTCCCTACCTCCCCACCCCTACATGGTTTAAGTGAGCTGTGTTCACTCTAAATGTTTACAAGCAGAGCCAACGATTTTAAACGTAGGGGGGGGGGGGGGGGGAAAGGAGGGGGGTGGGAAGGAAGGGGGGGGGGGTTATGGTCCTTAACGAGCTACTTATAGTGTTTTAAAGAAATATTTTCAGTGTCAGCGTTGGTACTGTCGAATTCACAAATTATGAATTATTGAAAATTAGAAACAACTAAATAGCGGCGTATGTTATGCCGCGGGCCGGCTCGTAATAGATAAAGTTGCAGCGTGGCGAGGTGTGTGTGTGTGTGTAGGGGGGGGGGGTTAATCGTATTAATAAACAATAATTTATATAGTATGATTTATAGTACGAACATTATTTTTATGTTCAAGTCCTAACAACTGCATCGTAAGTCAAACACCCTAATTTTTTTAACGTAAAACACAACAGCTATGTTTTTTTTAGAACTAGAATCATTTAACTGCCAAGGTTTCATAATGGTGAATATTTCCTATATGACTCAATAAATTTTTTAGAAAACTAAACTTTATGTTGCGCGACTTCCAATATTCCAGGAACATGTTCTTGAGTACTTGTTCAAACTGTCGAAAAAATAAACCCACTGTTGCTTCTTCTAAATTTAGCCATTCATTCACTGGAAGATTAAAGAAAATTTCAGGATTCATACACCGTAATGAATCTGGTTAACGTAGATTAAGAAACATTAAATTTAAAATAATCTCAAGTTAATGACCAATCTGTTGCAGCTATTGTTTGACTGCCTGAAGCCCACGTCACGTGGTACATTACTCACTTTTAACGCTGAGTTCTGGTACCGTCTTCATATTTTTTGGTACTCCGAATGATGACGCCAAGGGGAGCTAATAGAGATAAAAACCATCAAACGGAAGTAACTGAGATACAACCGTCTCACCTGGGATTGTCTACCCCTGCAGTCACCACACCGACCCGCATACTCTTGTACTGACTGCCCGACCCCCCCCCGGGGGTTGTCCCACCAGGCTTCTCCGTGACGGTGGCTCCAGATGTCACGTGACCAGATGTTGACTTAAAGACTCATTAAGCCGAGTAATTAACTTTTAATGACGGCGGTAAGATCGGTGGGTTTTATGTGAATTTGGTGAATGCTTTAAATAAAACGTGGTTACGGGGATTCAGAGACTGATTTGTACAGAGGATCATTCTATAAGGAAACATTACTTCAGGAGGGAGAATAACTCGTTCATTCTCCCGAGAGTTCAAAGGGACTGCGTGGCCAAGCGGTAGAAGTATAGACTTAATCCGAAAGTTTCAGATTCAAATCCAATAGAACGTCCCTACGTCCACCCAGTTCTGATGGGTACCCAACTCACGTTAGGGAAGTAAAGGCAGTTGGCCATAGTGCTGACCACACTATCCTTTCATATGCCGATGTCACAGCAACAGGTGGTCAAGCGGTAGACCTATAGACTTAATCCGACAGTGTCTATTTAGAATCTGAATTCAAGTCAGTAGAAAGTCCATGAGTCTACCCAGCTCTGATGGGTACCTAACTAACGTTAGGGAAAGTAAAGACAGTTGGCCATAGTGCTGACCGCACTATCTGTTCATATGCCGAGGTCACAGAAACAGGTTAACTCTACTTTATTTACCGTCAGGTTCAAAAAGTAAATTTAGTTTTACAAAAATTCAGAAAGTTATTTCATTTTCTCCCTCTTCAAATATCAGCGGATATGTTTTCAGAAGTTATCTTCACAGTAACAGATATAACAGATATGAAGGGTGGTCCAAGACAGAAGCCATCTTATTTTATTCGATTGGTTTATTTTTTACACATTAACCTCCCTCCCCCCCTCATCCTCCTCTCCCCGTCCCATCTTCAAATGTCAAAACAATCGACCCCCAACGTCATGAAACTATGTTATAAAATATCATTTAGACACTGAAATGAAATATTTTTGATGATAAATATTCTGCATTATCGTTTTTATTTATGATATAAATCTCTGCTCCTTTTCCCCACCTACACACACACACATAAACATCAACACACAAACACACACAGACCCATAAACACACACACACAAGCACGCACACGAGCACACCATTGTCATTTATAGACGACCCACCTTGTGACAAATTGAGAACCTTCCTCTAGTTAATCCCGTCCCATTGAACAAAAAGTCATCGACCTCCAACATAAAACAATAGATTACTACCTGGTCGATAGCAGGGATTATGAAATCCCGGTTAAGTCGACTACCTTAAAAACAAACATTTAAAAAAAGACACAGCCGGTCACAGATGATGAATACAAACGTTAATCACTCGAGCAAAAACATTAAAAACATTTATAAGTATTATCTCTCTTTTATTTTACAATAAATTAATTTGTATTTATTTTTCTTTCAGTGAATTGTGCTAAGTTTGTTGATATTCGCAGATTGTTTTCATAGACTTAACAAGTACAAACATACTTGTACCAGCTAGAAATGACAATAATAAAAAAAAAAAACCCATTACTTTCGGTTCATATGTATTAAAAAAAAACCTCTTATCAATACTATGACTGTTGTTTTTATTTCTTCGTTTTAAAACTTTAGCTTTTTGGTTCTGTACAAATACCAATTAAGGACTAAAATAATTTTTAAAAAGCCCAGTTTAGAATATAACACATTTCGCCATAGGTAATCTTACGCCTTTCTCAGCACTGTACTATCACACATACAGTGGCGTAGGCAGGGGGGGGGGGGGGTTAGGGGGGGTCATAATCCCCCCATAGACCCCTCGGTATATATATATATATAAAGTATGAGGGGCGGTGCAAATCGAAAGTTTGAGGGGGGGGGGGGTGCAAATCAAATCGAAAGTTTGTCCCCGGGTAAAAATTGGACCCCCCCCCCCTTGAGACGATCCTGGCTACGCCACTGCACACAAACATCTATAATAAAAACAATGTATTTGTGTATAACCCGATGCCCGTCTGGAATTAGAACTCAGCCAATCGAAACTGTGTCGGACCCTTAATCATTCTATAAATAACAAACCCATCCGTCCATCCAATTTAGAGCTTTAGCCGACTTCAAATCCGACATTCGCTCAGCCGTGTCTACTGTTTTGTCTTCCAAATCCTTGGCCGACACTGGGTGAAAAGGGGAATGAGCTGATGTGTGACCAAAACCCCAAAGTAACGACTAAAAGGCAGACTTAGGTCTAGATACAATATGGAGACACATACAACACCGAAAAAAAATCCCACGATTTTATTAATTTCCATTAATCCATAAGAGTAACAATGTTGGTCTCTATGGATACATTCAATAAACTCTCGTTAAATTAAAAAATAATAAAATACTTAGCTAGCTTAATTTACTGAAAGATTAAGAATGCGTAGTTCTTGAAAAAAAAATCTTTTCTGATGTTGTTCATTTTTTTCTGCGCATTTAAAAAAATTAAGTTAATTTAACTGAAAAGTCAGTTAAGATGGAGACAATTTCTTAATCTAAGAAACAACCCCAACAAAACGAACTTCTTAATATATTTAGAAAGCAAATAGCATTAGCTAAATCATTATATACTGAAAGAACGCCAGTTAAGCCTGAGATTGCTAGAACTAACTCACAAATTGAAGAGTTACAGATATCTATAATTGAAGTCGATTGAACGGCGTGGTCTAGTGGTAGAACGTGCGCTTGTTAACAAGGTTTCGGTACCGCGAGAATTAAATGCGTACCGCGATAACATAGGTAAACGATAACGATAGTAAAGTTTCATCATCATGATCTTTCTTTTCAACTTCTTGTGATGCATAGGGGACGCAACCAGAGTTTCTTCAAGGCATCTCTTCGGGGGGTGGGGGGGGGGGGGGGGGGGGTTAGCGCCCCCCCCCCCCCCCCCGAAAAAATTCTACCGCCCCCCCCAAACGAAATGGAATTTATATAATTTATATAGAAAATATATACTTTTAACAGTGTCCGCCCCCCCCCCCCCGAAGAAAGTTTACCGCCCCCCCCCCCGAAAATTTCAAGTGCCCCCCCCCCCCCCCCGGAGAAAAAAGTCTGGAAGAAACACTGGACGCAACCCCACTCCTTCGTCGTACTCATGATATTTAGGAGACTCATCCGAGTCGGGTCCACTACATTTCGTCTGTTTCTGCTTTAATTACAACTTTTCCAAGTTTGTTTTGCCTTACCTTCTTTTTTCTTTCCTTGGTGATTTCAATCTAATCTAATCTTTTTAAGTTTAGCGACTCAAAAAAATTCAAGGCGGCAAAGGTCTGATCTTTAATAGAACAAAGCCTAAAAAAATTTAAAAGAATTAAAATGGCGCGTTGAATGAACGTAGTAGTATGACTACCATAAAGACCAGTTCTAAACCGTTGGTTTGATGTACCAAGTAGTCTCATAACCGTATGTTCATCTCCACATTTAACCCATCAAGGTTTATTCATAACGGGTGTGTTCTTTACGTTCTTTACATTACATACATTGGGTTGAATGTACTATTGCGCTGGCTTATAAATTAATTAATTAGACGAACTTAATAACCCTTCAAATCTAATTAAATTTTTGATCGAAATTTGCACAATTTTTCTCTTATATTATAACACATAAATAATAATTTTTAACATTTTAAATCGAAAATTTTTTTTTAAATGTTAAAAATAAATTAGGACTAATTAATAACCTTGATAAAAAAATAACGTTTTAAATTTTATTTTTTTAAAATTATCTCTGCCACCTCTTCGCAGGTTTCAAACATTTTTGTCTAAGTCTGTTCAAAGCATAACGAAATACTTTTACAGGTGTGCCATATTGTATGCTCTGGGAAGTGACACTGTCCAACTTCATATTTCATGGACCTACTGAGTCCACTCAGCCCTAATTGATACTTGGCTCACGTTGGGCAAAGACGGCAGGGCACAAATGCCGAGGTGAACTCTTCTTCATGTGTCTCATGGGCCGGCAGGTTTGAAAGTGTAAAATTACTTTTTACTTACATTGTCCTATTCTGTTATGATAACCGCTAGTCATTTTGCATTGTATTGGCTATGTCCTACTAGTTAGAACAGTCTCAATACGTCACAATATTCTTACAAGTGAGACGACCCCAACACCTAATAATATAATTAAACATTCATGTTTTTAAAGATCATTATATAAACACATGCATAGCAACGTACCCTGTATTATATACTTATATCCGCTAATGTATACAATTAAACATAACTGATATATTCTCAATTAAATGAAAGTATTTTAAGTTCGTAACAAAACGACACCTGCTTTTTTGTGTGGAGAAATTTAAAAAAAAAAAAGACTTTTTTAACTGCATCAATACCCACCTTCCCAATCCATCCCCTCCCACACAAACTTATTTTCTATCCTTAACCACTGATACCATCCTATTTAACAGAAACTGTCTATAAACATTTATACTGGTGAAGTATACGTCTTTATAAGAGCATCGTGTATTAAGGTATAAAGAGCTATAGCTTTGCCGAGCATAAAATAAATTATACCTAAAAATATTTATGAAACAAAATAATGCAAAGTACTTTTTATGTGTCGTAAAAAAGTAGAATAGATAAGTCCGCTAGGATACATATTGATAAGTAAATGGGTTAATTAATTATTCATTTATTCACATGGTGTGACGAGAGCAGAGACTGGTTGATGAGTTGAGTGATAAATAATTAGATGATAAGCTAGATAATTCTTGTAACACATCTGGTGGGGGGGGGGGGGGTGATGTGGGTGTGGTAACGTGTGTGTGAAGCCGATCGGCCTTGTAGGCTGGTGGTAATGTGGGGCATGGGTAAAAGGGATGGGGGTGGGGAATGTGTGCATGGGGAGTGTGGTAAATGGGTGTGTGGGGATGGGAGAGTATGTGGTGATAGGGTTTATGAAGAGTGAGGGAATGGGAAGTGTGTTAGTGGGCATTAATGATGGAGTGTGTGGGGATGGAGGGTGTAGAGACGAGGATGGGTGGTGGGGAGTGTGGGGATAGGGAGTTAGGGGATGGGGAGTATGGCTTGGGGCGTGTTGGGATGGGGAGTGTGGGAATGGGGAATGTGGGACTGAGGGGATGGGGAGATTAGTAGTATAAAGTGTGGGTACGAGGATTCAAATGTATTCAAATTTATTCAAACAACGGTTACAATTGTAGGCACAAAGGCCTTTTTTCACATTGGCCGTTTAAACAAATAAAGCAATTCAATAACACATAGCAGTAACACATAGCACTGAAAATGTGGAATAAAGAAACAATGGTACATAGCTATCATACATAATGAGATAAAAAAGAGAATATAATAGATGAATGAGAAATGTTACAATGAGTCAGTTAGGTCATTAAATAATTTTAGTTTTAATTTAGATTTGAATATATTTTCAGATCTAGATAGCTTTATTTTATTAGGAAGATTGTTCCACAAATTAGAACCAGAGTAGGCGAAGCTATGTTTTTGGAAAAAGGTTGAATAAGGGAATGGTAAATTGAGACGACGATTTAATTTTATGTTAAAAGAAAATAGATCTGATAAGTAAGAGGGGGCTGTTTCGTGGAATATTTTATATAAGAAAATTGATTTAGTATATATTATCTTTTTATTTAATGGAAGTATTTTAGTTGTAAGAAAAGAATCCATACTACTAGACAAGCCAGTAACCAGTTTTATAGCCCTTTTTTGTAAAGAAAGAAGAGGACGCTGCTTAGATATAAAGCTGCCGCTCCACACTACAGAAGCATAATCCAACCTGGATTGAATAAAAGCCTCATAAAAAACCAGCCTGCTCCTATAGTTGAGAAAGTTCTTTATCCTTGCTAACTGAAAGGTTGTCTTTAATAAGGACATTCTTAGAAAATGAATATGGTCAGACCAAGTGAGGTTGTGATCTATAAACAATCCTAGGCATTTGTAACTGTCTACCTGTTCAATGTTTGAATTGTCTATAGTAATGTTTAATGCGGTGGATGGAAGACGAAGGCGTTTCTGATGAGTTGTAATAAACATTGACTTGGTTTTATCGGGGTGAAGTTTCATTTTGTTAAATTTTGTCCAAGTTGCAAGCTGATTGGCACATGTTTGAAGTTTGTAACTGAGTGACTCAGCACTGTCTGCAAAGACATGCAAAGAAGTATCATCAGCGAACATCTCGCACTGACCAGCGTCAATATGTAATGGAAGATCATTAATGTATAAAGAAAAAAGTAAAGGACCTAAGATTGAGCCCTGTGGAACCCCTATATTAACATATTTCTGTGAAGAGATGGTATTAAGGTGAAACACGCGTTGAGATCGGTTAGATAAAAAGGAGTGAAGTAACCTAACTGTAAAGTCGTGGAATTTGTATGGAATTAGTTTTTTAAGAAGTATGGTGTGATCAATAGAATCAAAGGCTTTTCTGAAATCGACAAACAGCGAGCCACAGAGTAGGTTTTTGTTAATATTTATAAGCCAGTTTTCATTCATCTTAATCAGAGCAGTGTGACAAGAATGAAACTTTCTAAACCCAGACTGATTACTATGGAAAAGCTTGAACTTTTCTAGGTAATATGAAATGCATTTGTTTATATGTATTTCTAGTGGCTTGGAGAGGGAAGAAAGTATAGAAATTGGCCTGTAGTTATTAGCATCTTGGATGTTACCTTTTTTGTGTAGTGGTATAACCTTAGCATGCTTAAAATGTGTCGGGTAATAATGCTTGGCAATACAGAGGTTATAGACATAGGTTAAAACTTCGGAAATTATTGGAGCTGAAATCTTCAATACATTATTAGAAATATCATCAAACGAAGTTGTTGAAGACGGTTTAAGAGATCTTAGGCTAACATAAACTTCATGAACAGTGAGAAGCGGAATGATCAGCTCTGTCCTACCACGGTGAGCAGAATTACAAAATTTTTTAAGCTCCTCACTGATTGTGTAATCAGCATTTGTGTTGAGCGCTACAGATGATATAAAATGATTGTTAAAGTCATCAGCAGATATCTGGCAATGTCCAGCTGTATTACATGTGCGTTTTTTTCTAATTATTTGATTTATAGCAGTCCAGATAGATTTGGAATTAGGTTTGCCTGACAGCAGCTTATTAAAATACTCTTTCTTCGACCTACGCACGAGCAGTTTGACATAATTTCGCTGCCTACAAAAGTCCTCAGAAGTTCCATAACGTTTAAGCCAGTCTCTTTTATTAATTGCAGATTCGATATTGTTGTTAAACCAAGAAGGTTTGTATGTAGTCTTAACTCTTTTAGAGATTTTAGGAATATGTTTGTCATATATAGTATAGAAAATACGCAGCCATTCAGAAATGGCAAGATCGGGACAATTATAATTGTATACATTGCAGAAGGGGGCAGCCAATAAATCCGAAAGAAAAAGATTTTCATTAAATTTTCTAAAAGAGCGATAACTTATAGTTATGTGTTGCCGCGAAGGTACACATAATCTTTTTGTCGAAAAAGTACAACAAACAGGGAAGTGATCACTAACACCACAAGAGGGGACACAGACCTCTATTAGGTTGCAGTCAGGTGATGCGTATATGTGGTCAATTATTGTACTAGATTTATCATTTACCCTGGTAGCCGTGTGCACAAATTGTTTAAGATTCAAAGAATCAATAATATCTTGCCAATATCCTTGAGGTTTTAATAAATTTATATTAAAATCTCCCAATATGATATATTCATTGTTAGTAGATAAAACGGTATCCATCATGGAGCAAAAACGATCATACCAATCCATGTTTTCACAGGGATTTCTATAAAGGAAGCAAATTAAAATTGCCGGATGATGTTTGCTTTTTTCGAGTTCAATCCAAATACATTCTATATTGTCCGTTGACAGATCCATCCTGTACTTGAAACGAATTGAGGAGTGGACATAGACACAAAGGCCAGTTTCTTTGTGTAAGGATGGGTCTCGGCGTATTAGGTTATAATCAGAGACGGATATCTCAACATCATTTATAAAAGATTGTAATCGAGTTTCAGAGAAACCAAAGATATGGAAAGGATTGTTGGAATTGTTTAAAATTTTTAGAACTTCATGGTGTTTATTAAATATGTGGAAAATATTTAAATGGCCCAATTTTAGCCCACATTGTGAGGGCCAGGATGATGAAAATAGACAATGCATAAAGATAATAAAATATCAATGAATAAGAGATGTTATAAACAAAAATCAATATAATGAACTAAATAAACAGAATCAATATAATTGTCTAACAATTACACGCTTTGTCATCCAATAAACAAACACTCGCTGCTCTTCACACTGCCTTCACTATAATTAAAATAGTACAGTGAGCTAAACTAGTAAATAGTAAGTGAAAAAAGTTAGGTTCCAGGAAGGCGCTTAAGCGACAACATTAGAGCTTGATGAAGCAACAAAGGGCTAAAGCCCATTAAGTGATGTAAGCCTGGGCTAGAGTTCAATTGATCTGAAGATATTGTTGGAAGCAAATCAACAGTCGAAACCAAATCAGACGTTGTACCTTTTACGTTTGAAAGTTGCACATGGTCTTTATCTGTTAAGAGGATGTGTGGTAAGGAGTGTTGGAATGTAGAGAATGGGTATGTGGAGTATGGGGAGTGTGCAGTTGGGGATGTGTGTTGGGAATATGAGGGATGGAGAGTGTGAGGATGGGGAGTGTGGAAATGGGGAGTAATGTGGGCACAAAATGGGGAGATAGGGATTGTGGGAAATTGACTTGTTAGGATGAGGAACGTAGAAATGGGGACTGTGGCTTGGGATTTAGTATTTGAGTCAATTGTAATTCAGGCTGGGGGTTTATGATATGGTGGGGTCGGGAGGGTGGGGTGGGGGGTTGGTAAAAACTCAAGTTGCGGCAGCGATGTGTTGGTAACAGTTACATAATGTCATACAAAATTACATATTTATATGTTTGAGTGTGGATGAAAAGAGGGTGGGTGGGGGTAGTCAAGTAATGGCTTCCAAAAGCTGTTGTGACGTCAGAGTTCTGCCACTCAGATGACGTAAGATAAGACACACGTTGTAATAAATGACGTACGAGCGGGGGTTCTCGTCGCAGATTAATGAGTAATAAATGAACATGTCTGATTATAAATGTAGCCATCACCAAAGGTCGTGGGTTCAAACACCAGTTGGGCCCGCATCGCGCGAGAAAAAAAAACACTCTTTGACTCCGACGTGAGTCGATTGTGTGCGCATCAACGCATCGTGGTTTATATTTCAATACTGTTTCAATTTATTTGCGTGGGGAGGGGGTGGGGGTGAAGGGTGGGAGCGCATTTGAATTGGGGGGGGGGGGGTGGGAGATAGAGATATAACAGGTATGAGCATCGTATTCCCCCGCACCCGTCTACCAAAGATTGAATACTTCCGAGCAATTTGAATAAACAAATAATTCATTCACCCGTTTCAATCGAGTTATTTTTCCCTGGTAACAGAATTTTATGAAGGGGACTCTATTTGATTAGAGTAGATTCGGAGTTATCGTTCTTTGTTCGGGTTGTTTCATGCACGGGGGGCCGTCATAGAAGGTTTTTGATGAGGGTGACAGGTGACGCGCATTCTCTGGATACAGTGATCATTGGTCGAACACAAAGAGGCTTACAGGTGCGCATACAATAAAGGGACTTAATTATATACCGCTCATGGAGTTAACGGACTTGGTTATATCCGGAGTTTAAATATACTTTTTAATTTTATTTTTATGAAAATGAGTTAGATAAGCTTATTATCATTAAACTATTTTACGTAATGCATTTATAATATTTTTTATTGTAGATTTTCCGACATTTATTTAATAGGAATTACAACATGTGTATTTGTGTTTTTTAAAAAATGGAAGTTTTTTGAAAAATAATTATTTGATACATGTGTATTCTAGTGCGATGGTCTTTATATTTTAAGATCTGGTTTCTGAAAATTTGTAACAATAAAAAAAAAATATAGTTACAACAAAATTAAATGCTTTAATGATTTTTAAAAACCCTGCAAAAATTATTCATTGTATTATCGTTTAACGCATTAACTTAGAGTGTGTGTCTTGGGGTGGGAGGGGAGGGATAGACGGGGGGGGGGGGGGGGGGCGATGCCATGATACTTTTTTTACGAACAAATAAAACAATGCGCAGTAAACCTTTTAAACCAACATGATGCATTTCATTAACTTTCATTATTTTGTTTTAATTCCCGCGTTTAAAAATAAGTATTGGTATGATTTAATTTTTTGTCCGAGTAACATTATTTCTTTATGAAAATCATCATTTTTTAATCAAATTCGATATTTTTAACGTTTTGAATAGATTATTTTTATGATTTATTAACACCAATTTATTATTACTTTAAACATCACAATTAGTTAAATTTATAATACAACCACATCGTCATTCTTATATTTGCTTTAATCAGAATCAAAACTGTTAACTTTAATAACCTAAACTCGTTGTCTCAAACCCTAATCCTAATTTCAATCTTCTGTTTACTTGCATCAAATCAGACGTGTTTGTTTATTCACCATGTTTTATAATACTCATAGACAATACCTCTCTAACTTTACGATACCAATTCATTCAACTAATTTATTCTGATCTAGTTGACCGATTCACCCCCTCCCCCACCCACACAAAAAACTTGGCATGTTTCCATCTGTACGCGGTGTCCTCGCCATCCCGGGGGGAGTGGGGGGTTTGAGGTGAGGGAGGGAGGACGACCCCTAACCTCTACGAGGTGGTCTAGAAGTTGGTAGCGCTCCCCGCAGCCCATAAAGTCTAGAGGCTTCCCCCCACAATCCATCGCTCCCAGAGTTTTCAGGCTGATTAGGCTGAGTGGAACTCCGATGCCAGCGCCTCCCCCCGCGCCCCCAGCCTCTGACGTTTACATGCATTTAATGTTCGGAGCGCAGCGGCACTCCATTTTATGTTTTTAGATGCGCTGAGACAAAAACAGGATTGGAAAATTCGTGGGGGAGTTTACTTAGGTGGTGGGATGGAGAGGCGGGGTGCTCAAAGTGTTGGGATTGGGGTCTTATATAGGGGTCCCATAGTGATTGTACAGGGGCTTTACTAGAAGTTCTTATACTGTTGATGAAGGGCAGTGCAAGAGGGTCCTCAAAGGATGTACTCGAAGATCATCTCAGTGGTGGTATAAGGGTATTACTTGAAGAGTATTATGCTGTTGGTATAAGGGTATTACTTGAAGAGTATCACGCTGTTGGTATAAGGGTATTACTTGAAGAGTATCACGCTGTTGGTATAAGGGTATTACTTGAAGAGTATCACGCTGTTGGTATAAGGGTATTACTTGAAGAGTATCACGCTGTTGGTATAAGGGTATTACTTGAAGAGTATCACATTATAGAAGGTCATTAAACTGGTATAAGGGCTGTAATAGAAGGTCCTTACACTATGTAGGACTAAACTAGAAGGACATCACACTGTTGATATAAGTATTGTAGTAAGTCAACTCAAAGGTAATAAGACTGTACTAGTAGGTCTTCAGACCATCGATTTAAAGGCTGTATTAGAAGGTCGTCACACTGGTATAAGGAATGTACTAGAAGGTCCTTACACTATGTAGGACTAAATTAGAAGGTGATCAAACTGTCGGTATAAGGGTTGTATTAGACTGTTGATTTGGGATGTACTAGGTCATTACACTGTTGGTATAAAGATTGTATTAGAAGGTCAATACACTGTTGATATAGGGCTGTACTAGGTCATTACATTGTTGATATAAAAGTTTTATCTGCCCGGGGTTCGAACTCGGGACTTTGGAGCTCTTCAATATTATAAGTGACTCAAGCGTATATATATATATATATATATATATATATATATATATATATATATATATATATATATATATATATATATATATATATATATATATATATATATATATATATATACAAATGTATACACAAATAAATCCAATCAAAAGAAAGCGAAAGAGAGAAAAGCCGCTGTCTAAAGAACAAAGTAACGTCAAAGGATTAACAGCCAAAAAGGCTGTGCTGTAATAGCTGAAAGTCTCAATCAAATAAGACGTTTTTAATCTTGTAAAATACGACACAGAAAAGGAACGAAACAGGTCAGAGAAGCTGGAGAAAACGGAAATAAGGAAAGACACTTCCTGTGATGGACGTTTTTTGTGGAGATATCAAGGAATAATTCTTTGATAACTACGTTTGAGAAAAATAACAAAGAAACTGTAGGCATACATTAGCCCAGCATCCTAGATGCGTGTAGGTTTTTAAAAGTTTTGTAGTCGAGAGTTTTAAGAGAACATTTTATCAGTAAAATTTAAGATAAGCTAATGTGTGTAGGGCAGGTAAACAAAGGTGTTTAGGACAGGTAAATAATAGTGTGTAGTACAGGTAAAGAAAGGTGTGTAAAGCAGATAAACAAAGATGTATGACAGGTAAACAAATGTGTGTAGGACAGGTAAACAAAGGTGTGTAGGACAGGTAAACAAAGGTGTGTAGGACAGGTAAACAAACGTGTGTGGAGCAAATCAACAAGTTGTGTAGGGTAGATAAACAAAGAGGTGTGGGGCAGGAAAACAAAGGTGTGTAGGGCAGGTAAACAAAGGTGTGTAGGACAGGTAAACAAACGTGTGTGGAGCAAATCAACAAGTTGTGTAGGGTAGATAAACAAAGAGGTGTGGGGCAGGAAAACAAAGGTGTGTAGGGCAGGTAAACAAAGGTGTGTAGGACAGGTAAACAAAGGTGTGTAGGGTAGATAAACAAAGACGTGTGGGGCAGGAAAACAAAGGTGTGTAGGGCAGGTAAACAAAGGTGTGTAGGACAGGTAAACAAAGGTGTGTAGGGCAGGTAAACAAAGGTGTGTAGGACATGTAAACAAAGGTGTGTAGGGCAGGTAAACAAAGGTGTGTAGGGCAGGTAAACAAAGGTGTGTAGGGCAGGTAAACAAAGGTGTGTAGGGCAGGTAGTAAACAAAGGTGTGTAGGACATGTAAACAAAGGTGTGTAGGGCAGGTAAACAAAGGTGTGTAGGACAGGTAAACAAAGGTGTGTAGGACATGTAAACAAAGGTGTGTAGGACATGTAAACAAAGGTGTGTAGGGCAGGTAAACAAAGGTGTGTAGGGCAGGTAAACAAAGGTGTGTAGGGCAGGTAAACAAAGGTGTGTAGGACATGTAAACAAAGGTGTGTAGGACATGTAAACAAAGGTGTGTAGGGCAGGTAAACAAACGTGTGTGGAGCAAATCAACACGTTGTGTAGGGCAGGTAAACAAAGGTGTGTAGGGCAGGTAAACTAAAGGTGTGTAGGACAGGTAAACAAAGGTGTGTAGGACATGTAAACAAAGGTGTGTAGGACATGTAAACAAAGGTGTGTAGGGCAGGTAAACAAAGGTGTGTAGGGCAGGTAAACAAAGGTGTGTAGGGCAGGTAAACAAAGGTGTGTAGGACATGTAAACAAAGGTGTGTAGGACATGTAAACAAAGGTGTGTAGGGCAGGTAAACAAACGTGTGTGGAGCAAATCAACACGTTGTGTAGGGCAGGTAAACAAAGGTGTGTACGACAGGTAAACAAATATAAATAGAGCTAATATAATTTAAATCCGACAAAAGTCAGAGTTTATATTTTGTTTATTGTATTTATTAGCTCATCATTTCTAACAATTGTGTAACTGTATCTGTCTGTATATACCCAAGCGCCTAGTCGCTCCCTAAACACAAAGTTCTGTCGTATATCCAGAGTTTGTGGTTTGTACCAAACTGGCCAAGAAGAAATAAAGATTAAGAAGAAAAACAAAATTAAAAGCAAACAGTTTTGATAAACCACGGAGCCTTACTATTAGATTAAACGGAAGAGCGGGGTTTGTGAAAGCGATGGTCACTTTGTGAAGACTACTGTTCTACTGATGTACAGTTAGATCACATGTGTCACTGTTATACAGTTAAATCACATGTATCTTCTAGTACCTACGAATTGGATGATATTAAACAACTTAGACTTTTGTAAAATAAAAATGTTTTAAAATAGCATTTTTTTTATTGTTAAGAAAATACAGAAGTGGTTATTTAAAGCACCTGCAATTATTTCAAAAGCTAAATGCCGAACGCCACTGAAACACAACAAAACAGTAATATATGAACATTTTTTTCTAATTCTTGCAAACTTTCAAAATATTCCTAGAAATTGTGTTTTACTTCTGTGAATTACACTCTACAAATAGCTATCAGATATGTACAACGCATTTAAATCGTAAGACTACACTAATCAGGCTTTGAAAGTTGAACATAGCATAGATTGATCACTAAAATAAATTAATTTAATAGGGACCTATACGTATTTGTAAAAGAAAACAAAATTGTTTTTTTTTAAATATCCCAGACTAGTTCTATTTGTGAGCATGCATAAACGTTATCCCGAAGGCGTCCGCTGTTACTTTACTGCTTTCATCTCAAAATATATACATGGACTGTAGATTTATACAGATTAAGCTGTTTCTCATACTTAATTCGTAATACACAATAAAATGGGTAGCGGGAAGCTTTAGGGCTTCTTACTGAAATGTTGTCTGTTTTGTTGACGATAGTTTATTTATACATAAATCTTTAAAAATCTTTGAAGATGTAAATGTGTAATTAAATGGTAATTCAATGTTCTGTGGAGCGAGGGGAAAAGTAAATGTAAACAGAAAAGTAAAAGGGCAGTTTTATTTTTCGGTGGGGTGGGTTGAGGGTGTATCGTCTTATAACTAGAGCTGAAATACATTTGGGATAAAAAAAGAAGAATGTTATAAATATTATAGGCAGTATTGATGATATGTACAGTAAATAGAGAAACAACAAATAATACATTCTTCCCTTTCAAACAGCTTTATCCATAGCAGTTCTTATTCATTTATTTTTGTAGATTTATAGTGTCAAAACCATGAGCAAAAGAGTATGTACAGCAATTTAATGCAGAAAGTAAAGAGTACTTAATTCTAGATTAAAATACTAACTAGGGGATGCAACTCTTTTACCTTCAACGGCGTAGTTGCCATACAGGTGGCGCAGGTTCGAGACACATCAGACCAATGTTAAAATTTAGATTATTTTTACAAAAAGGTTATGGAGAAGTTACATGGAATACGAATTTATTTGTATTTTCATTTATCCAGAAATGTATTAGTTAATTTAAGTAACGTTTTCGCTATTAATATTATTGACACCCACAGAATTCTTCAAATGTACAATATATATATATAATTAAAAAACTTTCATAATAAACTTTTGATGCTAATTTAAATCTGACAAACACAGATTTACATGTTGGTGTACTACAGACGTTGTGTGCTTTTAACAGTTAGTGACATAGTACAAAGTTATTTCCCTTGAATCTTCTGAATTTATTAACTGGAAATAGGTAGCCTACCTTAATTGATTTTCATTTCTAAATCTGGAAACCGGTATTAACGTTGTAGCCTGTTTAATAAAAACAACGATATACTTTATCAACATTCAATAATGTGTATCAACGTGAAAATTTAAATATTTTTAGGAAATAAAATAAATGGGTAGTAACTGACAGTTTTGAACGGAGCAAAAAAGATATTTTTAAAATACTTTATTTGTCAAATTTATTAGTTATACTCGAACTTTATAATTTAAATAACCTTGAAACCTGTAAATTAACATTATACCCTGTAAATTAACAACGAACCTTGCAAATTAACAATGAACCCTGTAAGTTAACCATGGAACCAGTAAATCAACCATGAACCCTGTAAGTTAACCATGGAAGCAGTAAATCAACCATGAACCCTGTAAGTTAACCATGGAACCAGTAAATTAACCATGAACCCTGTAAGTTAACCATGGAACCAGTAAATTAACCATGAACCCTGTAAGTTAACCATGAACCCTGTAAGTTAACCATGGAACCAGTAAATTAACCATGAACCCTGTAAGTTAACCATGGAACCAGTAAATTAACCATGAACCCTGTAAGTTAACCATGAACCCTGTAAGTTAACCATGGAAGCAGTAAATTAACCATGAACCCTGTAAGTTAACCATGAACCCTGTAAGTTAACCATGGAAGCAGTAAATTAACCATGAACCCTGTAAGTTAACCATGAACCCTGTAAGTTAACCATGGAAGCAGTAAATTAACCATGAACCCTGTAAGTTAACCAAGAACCCTGTAAGTTAACCATGGAAGCAGTAAATTAACCATGAACCCTGTAAGTTAACCATGAACCCTGTAAGTTAACCATGAACCCTGTAAGTTAACCATGAGTTAACCACGAACCCTGTAGGTTAACCATAAGCCCTGTAAATTAACCACGAGTTTACCATGAGCCCTTAAGTTAACTACCTTAAAAAATTTCATTAGTTTTTTAAAATTCCACTTTAGTTGTTGCATTTTTATTTTTTTTTCCCCTTGGTAATGAATACATTTACATCGCTATACGTAACGTAAATATGCTGAAATCTAATCTGAAACAAATCAGCCCCCACATTTTCAACGGATATAACCACTAAGCGCAATTTTTTTGGCGTTTTTTTTATCTACATGTTTAGTTTCTTATAAAATAAAAATAGGTTACTATAGAAATCTTTTGGTTTTGTAAGTATCAAGAAAACAAGATTTAATGGAAACAATTTGGATTGGCAAAAACAAAACAAAACAAAAATCAAGAAAATAGAAATTATTTTTGATAGGTTAGTTCGATAGGTCGGAAAAAAAAATATGCATAGTTGAAATGTCTGTGTATCATAAATTCTTCCTTGTTAAAAAAGAGGGGTCGGCGTGGTCGAGTCGGTAAAACTCATGGTTGCTAAACCGAAAAGTCACGAGTTCGAACCCTCGGGCAGATGAGGCTCGTTAACTCCAAAATCAAACAACTGCTGCCTTGTAGTTTGTTCTTGGTTGGACAAAGGCTATGGCAGCAAATCCAAAAAGAAAAGCAGGCTGAAATCGGAGTCAATGGCCTCAATGGCGCATAACCAGTTGACACGTAATCCTTATGATGGTCGAGTCGGTTGATAAATTCGAAAAAAGTCTCGAGTTCAAACCCTCTGGCAGATAAAGAAGAAGAAATGTTAAATGTTACAGGTTTAAGGGTCTTATCGATGGAGGATGTTGATTTGCAATATTCAAATGCAGTGTTACCGTAATCTAATGAGGTGGGCGGTGTATTTCGTTCTGATCAGTACATTGTCTCTATGGTGTCGCCCTTCCCCCTCTCACGTCACATTTTCTCCTATGTGCAAGCATGAGATTAATATACCTATGTGGAAAAGACGAAGTTTTAATAGTGTGAAATGTGGTTAACCCCCCCCCCCCCCCCAAACATTTTGTCTACTCATTGTTCTTGAAGTATGGAATGTGTCAGTAGATCGTCAATGAGTCCACCCAGCTGTGATGGGTACCTAACATACGTTAGGGAAAGTAAAGGCGGCTGGGCATAGTGCTGACCACACTATCCCTTCATATGCCGAGGTCACAGAAATAAGTGAACTCTACTTCACTTAACCTATACACCGTAAGGTTTGAAAAGGGAACTATTGACTGTTCCACCAAATGAAAACCATGCACAATTTACAGAGGAAAACTACTTTGCTGAGTACTTTTTATAACTGATACGCCAATCAATGAGCTAGTAGGGTGACACCTCATTTCATACTATTAAAAAATGTTATTTCCCCATAGATTCATTAATATCAGGTTTGGGAAAATAAAGCCGGTTGGGCATAATGCTGACCACATTATCCCGTCATACGCCAATGTCACTGAAACAGGTGAACTTTACTTCACCTGCCCATGGACCGTCAGGTTCGAAAGAATACTTACTTTTTAAATTTTATTTCTCGTATTCGAAGTACAGAGGAAGTGTTGTAACCGTGCAAAAATCGTTTTACACCGACCTAGGTCGGAAAAACTTAGTCTTGCAATTGTGTCTGTATGTCTGTGTGTTTATGTGTGTGTGTCTGTAAACACGATAACTTTTAGTACCGTTTCAGTTATGTTGACAAAATTTCTTATATAGGTATTATATCGAATTGGTAATTTTGTACCAACTTATGAACGATTTATGGTAACCGGAAGTGGTACTTTACTTTATTTCCGTTTCTCAAAAAATCAAAAGGATTTATTTAACTATCTATCCGTCGTCGGAGGAAATTCACTTGCAATATTTAAAAAATATTTTTTACCGTGCCGATTAATTTCAAACTTTTCATTTAGGTCAAGACTCGAAGACAAAGTGTACGACATCAACTGTTACTCAATTAGATCATTTGTTAACTTTTAAAACAAATTAATCCAGGTTTTCTTTAAAAGTACTAATTTTCCTCATTATTATACACACATTGTTTACTGTTCATTTGGCGCGCATACTTTTTGATACACGATTTTAATACACATTGTTTGCTGTTCAGTTGGTGCGCTTTTTATTTTCCAAACTCTTATTTTTAATTGACATTTTTTATATTTAAGCATGAATTAAGCCCTTATTGAACTGAAGTTGCCATCCCTCTACGGCACCCTACATATTGAATACAGTAAATATTGTTTTAAAAAATTCATTATAGCGTACGAATACACGAAAAAGCGCTGATAATATTGAGCAGAACATAATAAAAGTAAGCAGAACGTGAATTGCTTCATGTAATATTGTTCTAAACATACTGAGAATATATTCTAAACTAGAGAAAATTATAACTTGCTTTCTACTAAACTAATGCCATTAATGTTTTAAAAATCATGCAGGGTAAAAACAAAACCTTTATCAAGTTATTTTTAAAAGTTTTTGTGTTTACCCTGCATGATATTGTTAACTAACCCCGCCCATTTTACCCGCCATGTATTTGAGTGGGGAGAAATCTTGCAGACGACACATTTCTTCTGAACGACACGTCGACAGCGAACGGTTAATCTTGTCACAACAACACTCATTAAAAACTAACCCACCGTATCACTGAAAATCATTTTTATCATCGTAGCCTTTTAAAAACAAACGCGTTGTTTCTCAAACCATTTTCTAGTTTACCAATTAAATTTAATAGATTTTAAATAAAATTGGTATAATAATTTTTATTTATTTATTTTTTTTATTATTATTATATTTTTTTTGCCTCAGACATGTAATTTACAGCGTCAGTTGTGTGTGTTCGCTTTAGTATTACAGTTTTCATCACCGGCTTGTGAGGACTGATACAGATTTACAATAGTAATATTTTTTTCTTACTTGTAGCCTACTTTCATTCATTAAGAGGGTTTACTTATACATAGATCTAAAAAGAACGTCTAAATCTAAAAAAAACATTTAAAAAAATAAAAAAAATAAATAAAATAAAAAAAAACAATTGGTATAATAATGAAGTTTAAAATCTTAGGCGACAATCGATTTTACATAGATCAAGTCTTTTAACAACTTACGCTGTAACATTTCAGTAGTGTTTAATTCAAGTAGATTAACATTTGATTGTTTTTATGAACTAGATTCAAATAAATTATTATAGGTTATTATTAAGTATAAAGATTAAAATACAGTAAGAAAAAAGTATTTATTATTTTGCAATAATACATAATAAATTTTAATTTACTTTATATCACATTTAACTTTTGTTTAGTTTGTATTATTTTTTTTAACATATTTAATTGTTGTATCGCTAACTCTTATTGATATTATAAATGGGAAATAACTCAAAAAATTCAATATTAAATGGGAAACAATACTTTCGTTGAAAAATGCGTTCTAAAACCTGTTTTAAAACGATGTAATGAATATAAAAATCGTATACATATATATTTACTTGAATCTGTATAGTTTTATCGCGTTGCTTATATTTCTGGTAACATTTTGCAACTCCTGTACTTTATCACTACTTCGAGTCTCCACGAATAATGCGCCCCCAAGTTAGACAACCCTGTAGAAGACCCCCCCCCCCCCCCACATTCTTCCAGTGGTCAACAAATTATGTCACAACAAGCAAGTTGTATGTATTTGGTTTGTTACTTACTTCCCTTAGTTATAACTTGTGTTTTAACAACGTTGTTAACGAGTCTAGTCTCATTTAATATTGTTAGCTAAACGTTTAGCGGACTTGATGAAATTTGCTGCTTGAGCAGGTCAGCTAAAACGATGGGAAACAATTGCTTAGGGGGGGGGGGGGGGGCGGTAAGACTAAGACAAATGGAAATGGACAAAACTATTCACCACCAACTAAATATTAGACATACACATGTCAATTTTCGGTAGTTATGAACATTCAACTTTAAAATAGAACATAAACAGAACATAATTGTTGGTTTACTTTAAAAATCAGCGTTGTCCAGCCAGTATATCTCATGTTGCTAAATTGAAAAGTCCCGAGTTAGAACTCTCGGACTGATATGGCTTGATATTTGGGAACAGCAACCCATCTAAAACTCTAAAATTAAACAACTGCTGCCTTGTAGTTTAATCATCAATGTCCTAATATAGAGAGAAAAGCAGGCTAAAATCGGAGTTAACAGCCTATTTAGTGCATACTTAATTTTGTTTGAGAAAATCCATTCTAAAATTACAATTAAGAAGAGAGTACGAAGCAAAGTAACAAAAAAAACAAAACAAAAAACAACGCATAGTTTGTATATTTATTACTACTTCATGAACAATTTTTTAAAAACATTAAACAATGCCCTTGAAATTTCGCAAACATTTTTCGAATACAGTATTGGAAAACTTGAAACGTAGCATACCACTTCATTGTTTTTTTATTGGAGAACATGACTTAATTGCATTACATCATGTGACTTCTTTACTTCTCCTATGTGATCACGTGATTTTATTACTTTTGGTATTTGAAAGGTAGATCTCCAGCACTCTATTTCTCTCTATCCCATCTTCCTTCTCCCACTTTCCACCTCCATCTACCATTCCTCCATCCTTTCCTCTTTTACAACCCTCTTCAATCTCATCCTCTAAGTGACCTTAGTCGAATCGTGAATTTACATGTCTGTATAGATGTGTCCATTTATTTAGATCTATTCTACAAATATAAAGCAATTGGGATCAGAGTTTCTCCCAGGCATCTCTTCGCCCCCCCCCCTCCCCCCGAACAAAATGGAATTTATATAGAATATATATACTTTTAACGGTGTCCGCACTCCACCCCCAGACCCCGGAAATTTCAGTCCGCCCCCCACAAAAATTTCAAGTCCTCCCCCCCCCCCCCCCGAAGAAAAAAGTCTGGAAGAAACACTGATTGGCATATATCTGATATCGAACTACTACATCACTCATTACATCGAAAATCAGCATTAAGTCGCAAAATAAAAAAAAAATTATGTATAATTCTCTAAAGAACGCATGCTTCTACAAGTATTTCCCAACACCAGACATGCTTACATAGCTTACATTTCTTGACACCAACACTCGAAAAAAAAAATTTCAAATGCCAGAACTGGTTGTCTGGACTTTAATGACCCCGTCTAATTAGAGCAGCCCTCCGTCCCTGCGTCAGAAGCAGACGACAATGTAAAAAAACATTCTCCAAGAGCCAGATCCCGAGGTATCTCGCGGCAAGGTGAGATCTTGCTGGCTTTTGTTCCTGTTCACGATCCACATTAGCACCTTGTCGCGACGTCCCCATCTACAAGAATGGCGTGACTGACAGGTCCGGAGTTACGACCTGTGGGGGTAGGGGGACCCCAGGCCTGTGGCTTTTCTCCCGGGGGGCAATAAAAGGGAGATCATTTGTTCATTGCCTTCAAGGTTTGGATAGAATGATTCATGGACTCGAATGTGGTAGAGGCATGGAGAAAAAAAATTCTGCAGTTAATAAATCTGAAATTCAAAACATTTTACAACATCTTTCAGGGAGGGAATTAAAGAAGGCAAAAATAAAACCTGTAGACATTACATTATGCTGATTTATTGCTATCTATTTCCCATCTCTTTTACAACCCTATATATTCGTTATCCCATTGCTTTAGTTATAAAATATCCCTTATATATCTTGGAGCCCTCTCATTATTGAAACATCTCTCTGTCATTATTTCTCATAATAACTTCCTTCATTATTCCCATGCTATTCTCGTCCAAAAATGTATCCTTAGTAACCCAGTGATTTGCAGTATTATCCCAGTGATTAACTGTATTATCCCAATGATTGACTTTATTATCCCAATGATTAACTGTATTATCCCACTGATTGACTGTATTATCCCACTCAGTGATATACTGTATTATCCCAATGATTGACTGTTTTATCCCAATGATTGACTGTATTATCCCAATGATTAACTGTATTATCCCACTGATTGACTGTATTATCCCACTCAGTGATAGACTGTATTATCCCAATGATTGACTGTATTATCCCAATGATCGACTGTATTATCCCAATGATTGACTGTATTATCCCAATGATTGACTGTATTATCCCAAAAATTGACTGTATTATCCCAGTGATTGACTGTATTATCCAATGATTGACTGTATTATCCCAATGATTGACTCTATTATCCTACCCAATGATTGACTGTATTATCCTAATTATTGACTGTATTATCCCAATGATTGACTGTATTATCCCAGCGATTGACTGTATTATCCCAGTGATTGACTGTATTATCCCAATGATTGACTGTATTATCCTAATGATTGACTGTATTATCCCATTGATTGACTGTATTATCCCACCCAGTGATTGACTGTATTATCCCAAAGATTGACTGTATTATCCCAATGATTGACTGTATTATCCCAATGCTTGACTGTATTATCCCAATGATTGACTGTATTATCCCAATGATTGACTGTATTATCCCAATGATTGACTGTATTATCCCAGTGATTGACTGTATTATCCCAGTGATTGACTGTATTATCCCAGTGATTGACTGTATTATCCCAGTGATTGACTGTATTATCCCAATGATTGACTGTATTTTCCCAATGATTGACTGTATTATCCCAATGATTGACTGTATTATCCCAGTGATTGACTGTATTATCCCACCCAGTAATTGACTGTATTATCCCACCCAGTGATTGACTGTATTATCCCAATGATTGCCTGTATTATCGCAATGATTGACTGTATTATCCCAATGATTGACTGTATTATCCCAATGATTGACTGTATTATCCCAATGATTGACTGTATTATCCCACCCAGTGATTGACTGTATTATCCCAAAGATTGACTGTATTATCCCAATGATTGACTGTATTATCCCAATGATTGACTGTATTATCCTACCCAATGATTGACTGTATTATCCCAATTATTGAATGTATTATCCCAATGATTGACTGTATTATCCCAATGATTAACTGTATTATCCCGCCAAATGATTGACTGTATTATCACATTGCCTATAAGTATTATTTTCCGCTCCAAATGAAAGACCAATGGAGGCGAGCGAGTTGACGAGATTCCTTCCATAATGTTGTTGACATGGAATAAAAACGTGCTTTTTAGATTTAGACCGTAAAAAAAAATAAAAAATAAAAACTTAAGCCTAAAATTAATTTAGAAATTTTATATTTTTAGAATAAATGCTATAAAAGTTGCAAATCCAGAGAACTTGAAAATAATTTGTTGAGTTTAAGGCTACATTTCTATTTATTTTCATCAAGCCTAAGTTATAACCGGATGTTTCACTTTCGTAAGACAAATATTGATTGGCTGTACAGTAACTTAGTGATCGATAACTATTTGTTTACAAAACTTTGCAGATCAAGTTTTTAAATAACAATGCAAATTAAAAACCCCATGACCTAGTTTTCTATTTTTAGCTTACAATGTGTACAATAAAATCTATGACGGCCTATCCAATAGCAGGATGCCATTGTTTATGTCGCCATTACACGTGAAAACCAAATTGTTTTTGCTTTTTTTTTAATTTTTATTTAGTTACCGAAAATATTATAAACATCAAATACATCCAATCTTTAGTAAAGTCCGAAAAAAACAGACAGGCAGGATTTTATAACCATATTAATTGTAACTACGCTGTGCATGATTTTTAAATGAATTTATACACCTCTCAAATACCTTTGAGACTTTTCTCGCTGGTGTCCATTCCTTGCCTGAATTTTCGACACTCGTTCAGTAAAATCCAAGCTACAAGCCAATTCAAGCAGTTGATCTTGGCATAACATTTTATTGTCAATACGTTGTTAGTATACATACGTACACACGATTTGTATACATACAGGCTAAAACTTAGTATAAATACTGACACAGGTGCACATTTTGTATTAATACTGACGCAAAGTTTGTATAAATACAGACGTAAATTTGTAAAAATGTTGACAAAACGTTTGTGTAAATACTGACAAAAAATGTTTATAAATACTGACAAACAGTTTGTATAAACACGACAAAAATATGTATAAATACTGATAAAAATGTGAAGGAATACTGACAAAAAGTTTATAAATACTGACAAATATGTGTATAATACTGACAAAAAGTTTGTATTAAATACAGACAAAAAGTTTGTATAAATACTGAAAAAAGTTTGTATAAATACTGAAAATAGTGTATAAATACTGACAAAGATTGTATAAATACAGGCACGAGATTTATATAAATACAGAAACCAAGTTTGTACATGTATATATTTGATACACGTAAACCAAAAAGTACGAACATAACCAACTGTATACCAGCAACCACAATCGAAATCCGACAGACGGCGCTATTCAAACAATATCGTCTGCAACATTTGGCCGGGCCTGCATAATTCCAGCCTTCGTGTCCCGGGGAGGACCCTCATGTCGCCCCCCTCCCCCCTCCTCCTCGTGTCGCCCCCAACCGAATTACGGACCCGATCGCTTTACGATGGCCATAACGTGTGCCGCCCCACTTTACGATCGGAGCCTTGCCTTTGAAGCTTACTGTTCTTTGCTTTTTACCAGGGGACATAACTGTCTTTTTATTCTTTTCTTTCATTCCCATCGGGAAGTCCCGTTTGCTTTCGCTCTCTGCCGGTTTTATGGCGCGCTGCATTAGATAAGTATTTGCACGGCCATTGTTGCTACACCGTGGGCCCCATAAGACAAAGGAATTAGAGACTAAAAAACGGAAATAAAAAAAATATAACCATGGTGAAAAAAAAAGAAATGGAATAAAATATATCTGGAAAACGATACGCAAATTAAAAGTCCTTTCTTAAAATATATACGCTTAAAAGCTTTTTATTTAAATATTCTTCGTTTTAATGCCGAAATGTAATTTTTTTTTATTAAAATGGTTTATTAAAACGCGATATTTCAGTTGTGAAATATGGATCACGGCATTGACAACCTAAAAAGGTCAACAATTCTTCTTGAGGAAATTCAAGAAACTATTTTAGTTACTTCCCTTGAAATTGCGTCCCTTAGGGGAAAAAATGTGATATGAAGTGGGCAATATGTGTAACATGGGATGACAGCGTTAAAATCGCCTGGGTTGGACTCGCTCGTTAAAACAGCACTCAGAGGGTACTTACAACACATCAAAGGGGTCGCTACACGCTCGAGATTTATGCGCTGACTATTTGTTTGCTCACTTGTTGTAGGTTACACGGGTCTCGAACCTGAGTCCGTTCAAGTACAAAGATTGTCTTGTGATAGATTTGGTTCTTGGCTCTACTCTCAGCCTTCGGCTGGATGTTATATGTCCGGTTAGGTGGATGTTATATGCCCGGTTAGGTGGGTGTTATATGCATGATTAGGTGGATGTTATATGCTCGGTTATGTGGATGTTATATGCCCGGTTAGGTGGATGTTATATGTCCAGTTAGGTGGATGTTATATGCCCGGTTAGGTGGGTATTATATGCCCGGTTAGGTTGATATTTTATGTCTGGTTAAGTGGATAATATGCCTGGTAAATCGGATGTTATATGCCTGGTTAATTGGATGTTAAATTTCCGGTTAAGTTGGTGTTATATGTCCAGTTATGTGGATATTATATATCATATCTAGTTGGAGCTATACATTATGGCCCGTTGATGTCATGCCCTGGTTCTTTTGGGAATCCTTAATTTGCCTTTAAACTAAATCCACGTTTAACCCCAGCCAAAATATTTGTACAGATATCCGCCTAAAGCTTAAACCAATGTCGTACTCTGCCGAGAAATTCCACGAAAGAATTGTCCCTCTACCAAAGACCGACCGTAGGCTACACTTCAAAATACGGATCTTAGATAGTAATTTCCTGACCACTATAATTTTAAGTTTCAGTCTTAGGGTTTGGATTATAGTAAGGGCTACGGCACGACTTGAGTAAGGGCTAGGGTTCGGGTTAACGATAACAATGGCAACTGTAATTGTTAATAATCTCGAAAGAAGATTCCTTTGCTGCTACTTGATTGAGTAATTATATAAGACAATTACTATACTACCCCCCCACTCAATGTTTACTGCCCCTTATTTAAAAAGTATATTTTACCATTGATACTTCCAGAGTAGATTCATACATCTAATGTCTAGATTTTTACCCCTACATATAATAATAACTGAAAGAAAATATTCCTCTCTATGTGTAAAATGTTTATACAAAAACAAGGTAGTGTCCTTAAGATGACCCCCCCCCCCTCAACTTCACAACCCCTAAATTACGCCTTAATCTGTTAGCTAACATTTACATTTAAAACACCCAATGACAAGCGTATCTGTTTCACACAAGTTTTCTCTTATTTTCTAGATAAATTTGAAAGAGATCTAGATGCTACGTACAAAACAGTATGTTTTTAATATCATCCTTTGTTTAGTTTACGCAAGATCAAATGTAGCCTAAACATAACATCAGATACGCACCATTTGCTGTCCTTTCTCCATCTTCTAAATTTATGTCTGAGGGCTGTAGATATTTCTTTTCCCCATCTTTTGATCCCTAACTTTCACTGACACGAACATGCGAATCCAAGTCCCGCAACTCCGCACAACACACGGCCCGTAACTCCATGATGAACAAGACGGCTATAAATAATATCCTGGTCACCAAACGAGCCAGGTTCTGTGGCATCCCGCCCTCACCTGGGCAGATTTACGGGCATAATGCCACGCGGTACCTGGCGTCCGGGCATTGAAATTTATGATTGTTTTATGCAAAGTTAAACCTCAAATATTTGGTCGTGGTGTGGGGTAAACAGCTATCGCGACGCTGTTGGTTTGTTTGAGCGGCTGGTGTAAACGTTAGTTCAATGATGGAGTGGAGAAAGATTTTGTTTTCTAATGTTTATATACAGTGGCTACGCTAGGTGGGTAAGGAAGGGGTCATTTAAGTTAATTGACGGAGTTACAAGCTTGAGGGTCCGTCATTTAGGGGAGGGCGGGTGAGGCGGGCGCTTCGGGCGCCGACGTTTATTGGGCGCCTATTGGCATAGATAGAACAAATTAAAGGCTCACTTTGAGCAGTATTACTAAAATACACATATCAGAGGTTAAGACATTAGACCGCTACTGTTATGTAACTATTATCATTAACGTATCAATGACAGCAGGATACATACTGTTTAGATTCACTGACCCGTAAAAAACCATTATAAAGCCTATATAAGGGGGGGGGGGGGCTCAAAACTGATAGTTCTCACCCGGAAGACGTAATCGGTCGTTATGCTTTGCTTACGTAAATGGAAAATGAAGACTGGCAAATTATTAGGTTTACTTCAAACTTTACCGTAATTTTCCTATCTGCGTACAGAAATGAATTGCAATTTCATGAAGTCGCGGGTTGGCTGTACTGATGGATGAAGGATAGATGTGGTCTTGTGGTAGATGGTTCGCTTGGGATCGTCACAATATTGAACATCCCCCCCCCCCCTACACACACAATCACTAAATTAGATGGCGCGATTCACCGTGCTATACACCCGGGGAGGAAGCATAACCCTGAGAGACCCCCAATGGTCTAGCAGCTGGTTGACTGACCATAGTTATCAATAACTGAATTGTATATTGAGAATGGTTTCATTGGCTATTCGGGTGGACAAGTTTTCAACTATTTATAAGCTATGTAGTGAGTAGCAGTCGCTGAACCGGAGAGTTTAAATAGGTAACATTTTTTATGAAAATTTTCCGATGTATTAATTAAGTATAGATTAGCAATATTATAACTTGTGTTTGTCGGATTATTGTTGTATTTTTAGTAAATTATGGTAATCGATTTAAGAAATAATTCATTTTCGATTAGTGGAATAAGAAGGTCTTTTTAAGAGATAATTTATGTTCGATTAGTGGTATAAGAAGGTCGATTTAGTAGATAATTTATGTTCGATTAGTTGATTGAGAAGGTGAATTTGTTGGATGTTCGCTTATTTACTAAACCTCCAACCAAAATAGATACCACGTACTATAATCATGGTGATTTATTACTTCATCCCTCCCGCCTTCACCCCCCCCCCCACCCACCCCTACACGAACACGCGCACAAACACGTGAGAGAGGTGCCATTCTAACAGAAGATAAAACACAATGACGAATTCCGAGGGTCGTGAAAACGGTTTCCGCCATGGCACGCCTGATAAGCCGCGAGCTCCCCATACGTTCTGGCTTAATAACCCCGCACAATGCACCCGATTTCCCGCCCCCTGCGCCGGGACTCCCCGTACCGACACCAAATGGCCTCCCTTGCACCCTGCGGAGATCGCGTGGGGGGCGCCGGGCCCGGCTCGCATTGATGGATGCCTCTTGGGTTTGAGTACCATTTTTATGGGCGACACACGTGCGTTGGGGATGAGCGAGTCGCGTTCTCCGTAAGGTCACGGTAAGATCACGATAAAGTCATGGTAAGATCACGGTACAGTCACGGTAAAGTCACAGTAAAGTCACAGTAAAGTCACGGTAAAGTCACGGTAAAGTCACTCTTAAGTCACGCTAAAATCACGTTAAAGTTAAAGTCACGGAAAAGTCACGCTACAGTCAAGGTAAGATCACGGTAAAGTCAGGGTAAAGTCAATGTAAAGTCACGGTAAAGTCAGGGTAAAGTCACGGTAAAGTCACGGTAAAGTCACGGTAAGATCACGGTAAAGTCAAGGTAAGATCACGGTACAGTCACGGTAAAGTCACAGTAAATTCACAGTAAAGTCACGGTAAAGTCACGGTAAAGTCACTCTTAAGTCACGCTAAAATCACGTTAAAGTTATAGTCACGGAAAAGTCACGCTACAGTCAAGGTAAAGTCACGGAAAAGTCACGGTAAGATCACGGTAAAGTCAAGGTAAGATCACAGTAAAGTCACAGTAAAGTCACGGAAAAGTCACAGTAAAGTCACGGAAAAGTCACAGTAAAGTCACGGAAAAGTCACAGTAAAGTCACGGAAAAGTCACAGTAAAGTCACGGAAAAGTCGCAGTATAGTCACGGAAAAGTCCGGATGAGCATGGACTAGACACCGACACAGAAAATGCATTAAATTTGTAAAGCGCTTGTTAAAGGGTTAATTCAACAAAGATTGACGGCTTTTTTAATGCCGCATCAACCCCAGGCATTAAGGAGGAGTAAAACGAAAGTTTGTTTTGAAATAAATGCAAATGACATTATAAACGGATAGGGGCAGATAAGCGATCAATATAACTATTTGAACAGGGAATTGTATTGAGTAAACAGGGCAAAGAAGCATTAGTTTGCGATAATCACTTGATTATAACCTTAAGTATAATTATAATCGATGGCGAATAACTATAATTATATATATTTATTGTTTGTTTAAAATATAAAACATTGATAATTTCCCTCAAGAGATATATGTGGTACAACGATAGCGCTCTCGCTTGCTTTCCGGGAAGTCATGAGTTCAGAACCTGAGCTACAGACTTCTGGGTCGACCCTAATAATCACATGAGCTAGATGTTCCTTATGTAAGTATTATTTAGAAAGTTTAATTTTTATTATTATATATATCTGGTATCTTGTATGGTATAAAACTTCAACCTTTGTTTTTTACACTAATTTAAGAAAGTCTCCAATCGGCTATTTTAATTTTTCAGACCTGGACATCAACAGAGTAGTGTAAACCAGATTGTCAATGTGGAAAATTACCTTTTACATCGGACTAAATACATGAAGTTTCAGGTTCACTGGCCATCACGTGACCAACACTACAGTGGATTAACCACCTTGGATCGCTAACCCTAACCGAACCCTAACCCTAACCCTAACCCTAACCCCAGCCCTAACCCTAACCCTAACCCTTACCCTTACCCTAACCCTAACCCTAACCGAACCCCAGCCCTAACCCTAACCCTATACTACCTCGTTGATATTTATAAAACGTAGCTCAAACTTACGCTGTTTATAATCGAATAACTCGTCTCGCTTTACACAGGGCATCATCACGGGTTTTAATGTGTACATAACAAACCAAAAAAAAATATTTGAACTGCAGCTACAGCATATACCAACCCACATCTCCATCAAATATTCTCAAACCAGCTTTAAAACTTACGAGGCACACAAAAAACCCACAGACAAGCTCGAAGGCTTCAAAGTTGTAAGACCTACCCCGGCCATCGAGTTATTCCTCGCTTATCTCCCTTCTCTCCGAGTGCCGGCCACCCAAAGAGCGGATAACTCCATCTCGACATTTCGTCATAAAAATGATTCACTTTTAAAGTGTGCTTTTATGCCTGGCTTCTTTAGATCGGCGCCCGCCTTCAATCTTCTTCTTGCACAATCTTCCTCATTCGTGGCTCAATTTTACAGCCTCCAATCATTTATAATTTAAATACTACATTATACAATCATTCAAATCTAACTATAATAGTTCTATTCAATCATGTATAAAAGGTGCCAATAAATTAAGCAGTTCCTACAATCAAACAATCAATGTCTTAAAATTGTCCAATCTTTCAAAGTATTTAAATAACAATTCATCCAGACTTAACTCTAGAATTTCTGATCACTCATGTCTAACTATTGCCATATGCTTTAGTCTTTTACCACTATTCGTCAGCTCCTTGGGTGAACGACCTAACCACCACCAGTTATGGTTATGGTTAAGTTTTAGATCTCCAGTCAGAACAGTTACCACATACTATTTACATGCCATTTACTCGATTGGATAATTGAGATTTTGCTGTATTTGAATACCAATTTGGTTTAGATAGATAAGGCAAATGTCTTATTTCTATTGTAGAAAACATTCTAGATTCGTGCAATTATTCTCAAAATAATGGTCGTATAGCTCTTACAAAATTTTGACAAGGTTAAAGGTGTTAAAGTTTTAGAAATTAATCTTATTTTCCCGAAAAGCTATGAAAAAGATAAATCGAGCATACAACAAATCACCCAAAACAAGTGGTGCCTAAATGAATATAATTAGTTTAAACTCCAAAATTGTTTACCTCCTAAAATTTAAGCTAGATCCTTATAAAGCAATCCGTGTAAAACGCGGTGGTTACTACTACATCAGATAACAACAGTGGACAGTGAAATACTAAATAACATCACGCTATGTCAGATGAGCACAAATTTACTGTTCATAAAGTTTTAAGAAACGCGTTTGAACTTCGATGTATTTTTTGTACTATTTTAAAAATTTCTGTTTTTTCTTCTTCAATCTAATTATTACATTGTCAGACCCACTATTGGTTGATTGTAGTTTTTTCTTCAATCTAATTATTACATTGGTTAATTGTAGTTTTTACCAGGGTTTTTGGTTACACAAGTATAGGAGGATAATTGTCAAGCGCTTTTAAATCTTATTTGTGGTAGAATCATTCAACACACACGAGGGAAAAATATTCTTAGTATTTTATTCGTTTTGGCTGAAATTATTGGGTTTTTTGCTGTAAAAATCTTAAACTGAGATTTTACGTGTGATGTCAAGGTGATATGTCAAGGTGAGATGCCAAGGTGAAATGTCAAGGTGAATTGCCAAGGCTAGAAGTCAAGGTTAGATTTCACAATGAAATGACTTTGTAAAATTTCAATGTAAAATGTCAATGTAAAATGTCAATGCAAAATATAAAGATAGATGTCAAGATAGATGTCAAGATAGATGTCAAGATAGATGTCAAGATAGATGTCAAGATAGATGTCAAGATAGATGTCAAGATAGATGTCAAGATAGATGCCAAGATAAAATGTCATAGTGATATGGCAAGATAAAATTGTGTCCGGTAAACATAATCAGGTTAGGGTTTTAAAGTATTAGGTTTAAATGGTGGGGTTTACATGTGGGTGAAGTATTGGCTTAGGTTTGGTTAGGTATTGTTGTAAATTAGTTTCACGTAGCTAATCAGGAATTCAACCTGAAGTGTAAACTGGACTAGGCTGAGGGTTAGGACTGGATTATAATTTAGGGTTTAAGTTAAGTTAAGTTAACGTTATCGATTAAACTAAAATCAAATATTATAAGATAAGAAGTTAATCATATGCCTAGTGTAAAACGAAGGTTATATTCGTTAAGGAATAGAATTATCATTAGGATTTAAATTAGATTGACAGTCAGGCTATAACTAGATTTTAGTATGTATAGTTATTCTTTAAATTTCGTTGACTTTTGTTTTCGACGGGTTAAGAAGAAATTAATGGATAAGTTATGTACTTCCAATATCATCCATTTATTCTTTCAGACTAGCTTCTTACAATTGTCCTATATTAGGGACAGTCTGACCCACACAGCCCCTCCCCGGGCCTGCACCATTAAGCCCGGCGTGATTCTTGTGAGATACGTTCAACAAAGGGAAGTCACCCCGAGAGAAAAAAGATGGAGGTGTTTAAAGCAGTCATAAAAATCTGGCCACTTTCAACACCTGGGATGTCGCCCCTAGCGGGCATGTTAAGATCAGCTGACGATACGGATCTGTAAGGGAATGGAGGGGGGTGGGGCGGAGGGTGGGTCCGGTCAGCGGTTGTCAACACCAGGCTAGTGGTGGTGTGGTGACAACCCAGGTGTTAACAGGTGATCGCAGGGCCGGTTAAACTGTGCTACCCTGTGGCAGGGCCGGTTAAACTGTGCTACCCTGTGGCAGGGCCGGTTAAACTGTGCTACCCTGTGGCAGGTTTGGTGATGCTGTTGTGTGACTTGTGTCAGGTTTGGTGATGCTGTTGTGGCAGATTTGGCGATTCTGTTGTCGTAGGATGGGTAATGGTGTTGTGACACGGTCAGTGCGGCTGTCTCATAGTGTGGTAGTCAGTGAATCGTGCTAGTGAATTTCAAAACAAACATCCTGGCTATGTACATGCGGTTGGATTATCGGATTGGAGAATTGAGTTATTCATTACTTGCAGAGGTATGGTTTTGTTCTTGACAATTAATATATCACTCAGTTTCGTGATCGTTTTCTTCTTCTTCTTCGCTCTTAATTGTACTATGGGAAGGTATTTCTTCCAGAATAATTAAATATGACTTGTCAACTGGTTATGAGTAATATAGTCCGTCGACTCCGATTTCAGCCTGCATTACTTTTTGGATTTGTTTACAAAAACTTTGTTCATACAAGAACAAACAACAAGGTCGTAGTTGTTTGATTTTGTAGTTGTCTCTCCTAGATGGGCTGCCACCCCCAGCTATCGCTCTTTGTGTCTAGGACCCGAATATTTTTGTAATAACTCAATTTTACATTTACAAAATAAAAGAAACTTCATTTTAGCTGTTCACATTTTTAAAGAACTGTCTTTGTAAATCTAAATCGATTAATAAGATGTAAGAATCGAGACTGTCATCCTGGCGAGCTGTGATTAAAAGATGTTGACACATTCGTGGTGGTACACAGCATCGACTGATGTGTAGTAATATGCCTGCTCTATCAGGGGACACAACTTAGTTCACGAGAAGACACTTCCTAGTCTATCAGGGGACACAACTTAGTTCATGAGAAGACACTTCCTAGTCTATCAGGGGACACAACTTAGATCATGAGAAGACACTTCCTAGTCTATCAGGGGACACAACCTAAGTAACGCCAGCATAATTATGACAGGCTGTATGCAAGCGTGTAAGACAGTCGATATTACCCCGTTCTGTTGAGGTAGATGTGGATACATATCCTGTGGATATTGATAGTACTCCCTGGGTGAAAGTGATTGTGATAGTGTAATGGATGGTGATAATATTCTGTTGATGTTTCTAACTGTGTGATTGATATTGTTGGAGTTAATGCTCAATACACGTACACGCTTCGTGTAGTAGTCAAACAGTGAATACAAATCGTTAAAATATTAATTGAATAATGAATATAAATCCTTAAAATATTAATCAAACAGTGAATATAAATCTTAAAATATTAATATGAACATAAATTCGTTGAAATATTATTTAAATAGTAAATATAAATTCGTTAAAACAACAGCTCAACAGTGAAAATAAATCGTTAACATATAAGTTAATATTTCAGTTTTCAAACATATTAGAAGTTTTTAATGCTAAAACTCTAAAGTAAGATGAAACAAATATGAAAATCTTTACAAAAACAAGCTTTAAATGCACTTAAAAGAAAACAGAACACTTTGTCTTTAGTTAATTTTTCTTTTTCTTTTTTTTGTTGGAAAAATAAAAAGCTAGGAAGGCAAAAATTATCTAAAAAGTAAAATGAAAAAAAACTTGTATAATAACATAAAAATGTAAGAAAGAGAAACACAAAAAAACGATTTTCTTAAGTAAAGAAATGGTAAGGGGTTTTAAAATAACGTAGACAAATGATATACTAGGAAAAAGTATTATCTATTGATTGTAATGGAAATAGTCAAGTTGTATAACTCTAATATAACTCTAAAACAAGATATGATTATAATATCAGCAACACAGAAACACATGTTTGTATACAATAAATAATATATACAATTTCCTTTCGAACTTGATTGTCCATTGCGAAAGTGAAGTAGAGTTTACCTGTTTCTGTGACCTCTGCATATAAAATAATAGTGTGGTCAGCCGCCTTTACTTTCCCCAAACTGAGTTAGGTACCCATCAGAGTTGTCGTATGCTTCACTATTAGACTACTCTGTCCCATACATGTTTGTATGCTGATGTTAAAAAAAGCGAAACGAAAAAAACCCATTGACATTAGGACAATGACATTTTAGAGTTAAATATCACGAATGTGACACCATAGAGTCAAATACCACGAACGTAAACTTTAGAGTCACAGTGGTAACACACTGGAGCGGTACCATCGCTTTAGTCAAGGTCAGTCTTTCGATACCGTGTTTGTAAGAATCAACAGTGTACCCACAATGCACCAAAAGTAACCTTAAACTTCATTAGCTGTGTCATTCATCTACAGCAATATAAATTTTAGCGAGCTTTAATGTTTTGTATTTTTGTTTACACCGAATATCTAAAATTGCATGTAATGCTAGCTGTACACTGCGCGTATAACTAAACAATATCTGAATGTAACTTAACATTACCGTAACATTACCTAACCATTTCCTAAATATTACCTGAACATCGCCTAAACTTTACTTAAACATTACTTTAAAATTACGTAACCGCTATCTAAACATTACCTAACCCTTATCTAAACATTACCTGAACTTTACCTAAACATTAACTAAATTCCCGACAATCTCATGAATTTGACATTTCCTTACCATCCTACATAAGTAGGCGGCCTACATTTCGTGTTACACACTGTACACAAACCTTTTCTCAATTGTGCTCTACACATTTTAAATTGTGTTCAACGTTTTATCCAGATAGAAGCAAGATTTTTCTTTTAAAAGATATATATTTGTCAATGATAGGTTCATTCAAGTGATAATCATTTTTTTTCTCAATGAAAACAAGGTAAAACAAAGATTAAACAATTATCCGATTGATCAAAGAAAGGTGCACTCAAAGCCCGTTTATCTAAGAGAGGTAACTGTGGAATATCCAGTTTTTGTCTGGTTCCTAACAGAGTGGTCTAGCCTGACGGAGCAGGGGCAATTAAATTGGACTTTATGGCGCCGGGTTTCTGAAGAAATCACGACATCAAAGTTAGACGGGACGGGATGTACCTGTAGTCTTTTAAACCTGGGTAACATCGGGGATGTGTCTTGAAGCGTTGTCGTGAGCTACCCCGGGGCTGGAAGGTGTGGGTGGGGTATGGTGGATGGGTCGGGGGGGGGGGGGAGTGGTGTGTCTTGTATTAATTATTGTGAAATGCTGCGAGTTGTATGCTAAGCCTACTAATTGTAACGGTGTTGGGGAGGTGAAGAATTTTATAAGTTGGTAATAGGTAACATAAAATTTTCCTTCGTGTAATGCGGGGGTCTTATGGGAAGATGTGGATCTAGTTTGGTGCTAGGATCTTGTGGGAAGACCTAGTTTGGTGCTAGGATCTTGTGGGAAGATGTGGACCTAGTTTGGTGCTAGGATCTTGTGGGAAGTTGTGGACCTAGTTTGGTGCTAGGATCTTGTGGGAAGACCTAGTTTGGTGCTAGGATCTTGTGGGAAGATCTAGTTTGGTGCTAGGATCTTGTGGGAAGTTGTGGACCTAGTTTGGTGCTAGGATCTTGTGGGAAGATGTGGACCTAGTTTGGTGCTAGGATCTTGTGGGAAGATGTGGAACTAGTTTGGTGCTAGGAT
Source organism: Physella acuta (assembly GCF_028476545.2). Classification (NCBI taxonomy): domain Eukaryota; kingdom Metazoa; phylum Mollusca; class Gastropoda; family Physidae; genus Physella; species Physella acuta. Next base: position 108,158 of record NW_026733071.1, read on the forward strand.
CTTGTGGGAAGATGTGGACCTAGTTTGGTGCTAGGATCTTGTGGGAAGATATGGATCTAGTTTGGTGCTAGGATATTGTGGGAAGATGTGGACCTAGTTTGGTGCTAGGATCGTGTGGGAAGTTGTGGACCTAGTTTGGTGCTAGGATCTTGTGGGAAGATGTGGACCTAGTTTGGTGCTAGGATCTTGTGGGAAGACCTAGTTTGGTGCTAGGATCTTGTGGGAAGATGTGGACCTAGTTTGGTGCTAGGATCTTGTGGGAAGATGTGGATCTAGTTTGGTGCTAGGATCTTGTGGGAAGATCTAGTTTGGTGCTAGGATCTTGTGGGAAGACCTAGTTTGGTGCTAGGATCTTGTGGGAAGATCTAGTTTGGTGCTAGGATCTTGTGGAAAGTTGTGGACCTAGTTTGGTGCTAGGATCTTGTGAGAAGACCTAGTTTGGTGCTAGGATCTTGTGGGAAGATGTGGACTTAGTTTGGTGCTAGGATCTTGTGGGAAGATGTGGACCTAGTTTGGTGCTAGGATCTTGTGGGAAGACCAAGTTTGGTGCTAGGATCTTGTGGGAAGAACTAGTTTGGTGCTAGGATCTTGTGGGAAGATGTGGACCTAGTTTGGTGCTAGGATCTTGTGGAAAGATGTGGACCTAGTTTGGTGCTAGGATCTTGTGGGAAGATGTGGACCTAGTTTGGTGCTAGGATCTTGTGGGAAGATGTGGACCTAGTTTGGTGCTAGGATCTTGTGGAAAGATGTGGACCTAGTTTGGTGCTAGGATCTTGTGGGAAGATGTGGACCTAGTTTGGTGCTAGGATCTTGTGGGAAGATGTGGACCTAGTTTGGTGCTAGGATCTTGTGGGAAGACCTAGTTTGGTGCTAGGATCTTGTGGGAAGACCTAGTTTGGTGCTAGGATCTTGTGCGAAGACCTAGTTTGGTGCTAGGATCTTGTGGGAAGAACTAGTTTGGTGCTAGGATGTTGTGGGAAGATCTAGTTTGGTGCTAGGATCTTGTGGGAAGACCTAGTTTGGTGCTAGGATCTTGTTGGAAGATGTGGACCTAGTTTGGTGCTAGGATCTTGTGGGAAGATGTGGACCTAGTTTGGTGCTAGGATCTTGTGGGAAGATGTGGACCTAGTTTGGTGCTAGGATCTTGTGGGAAGATGTGGACCTAGTTTGGTGCTAGGATCTTGTGGGAAGATGTGGATCTAGTTTGGTGCTAGGATCTTGTGGGAAGACCTAGTTTGGTGCTAGGATCTTGTGAGAAAATGTGGATCTAGTTTGGTGCTAGGATCTTGTGGGAAGACCTAGTTTGGTGCTAGGATCTTGTGGGAAGACCTAGTTTGGTGCTAGGATCTTGTGGGAAGATCTAGTTTGGTGCTAGGATCTTGTGAGAAGATCTAGTTTGGTGCTAGGATCTTGTGGGAAGACCTAGTTTGGTGCTAGGATCTTGTGGGAAGATGTGGATCTAGTTTGGTGCTAGGATCTTGTGGGAAGACCAAGTTTGGTGCTAGGATCTTGTGGGAAGATCTAGTTTGGTGCTAGGATCTTGTGGGAAGTTGTGGACCTAGTTTGGTGCTAGGATCTTGTGGGAAGACCTAGTTTAGTGCTAGGATCTTGTGGGAAGACCTAGTTTGGTGCTAGGATCTTGTGGGAAGACCTAGTTTGGTGCTAGGATCTTGTGGGAAGACCTAGTTTGGTGCTATGATCTTGTGGGAAGTTGTGGACCTAGTTTCGTGCTAGGATCTTGTGGGAAGACCTAGTTTGGTGCTAGGATCTTGTGGAAAGACCTAGTTTGGTGCTAGGATCTTGTGGGAAGATGTGGACCTAGTTTGGTGCTAGGAGCTTGTGGGAAGATGTGGATCTAGTTTGGTGCTAGGATCTTGTGGGAAGATCTAGTATGGTGCTAGGATCTTGTGGGAAGACCTAGTTTGGTGCTAGGATCTTGTGGGAAGACCTAGTTTGGTGCTAGGATCTTGTGGGAAGATCTAGTTTGGTGCTAGGATCTTGTGGGAAGACCTAGTTTGGTGCTAGGATCTTGTGGGAAGACCTAGTTTGGTGCTAGGATCTTGTGGGAAGACCTAGTTTGGTGCTAGGATCTTGTGGGAAGATGTGGACCTAGTATGGTGCTAGGATCTTGTGGGAAGACCTAGTTTGATGCTAGGATCTTGTGGGAAGACCTAGTTTGGTGCTAGGATCTTGTGGGAAGACCTAGTTTGGTGCTAGGATCTTGTGGGAAGATGTGGACCTAGTATGGTGCTAGGATCTTGTGGGAAGACCTAGTTTGATGCTAGGATCTTGTGGGAAGATGTGGACCTAGTTTGGTGCTAGGATCTTGTGGGAAGACCTAGTTTGGTGCTAGGATCTTGTGGGAAGATGTGGACCTAGTTTAGTGCTAGGATCTTGTGGGAAGACCTAGTTTGGTGCTAGGATCTTGTGGGAAGAACTAGTTTGGTGCTAGGATCTTGTGGGAAGATGTGGACCTAGTTTGGTGCTAGGATCTTGTGGAAAGATGTGGACCTAGTTTGGTGCTAGGATCTTGTGGGAAGATGTGGACCTAGTTTGGTGCTAGGATCTTGTGGGAAGATGTGGACCTAGTTTAGTGCTAGGATCTTGTGGGAAGACCTAGTTTGGTGCTAGGATCTTGCGGGAAGACCTAGTTTGGTTCTAGGATCTTGTGGGAAGATCTAGTTTGGTGCTAGGATCTTGTGGGAAGATCTAGTTTGGTGCTAGGATCTTGTGGGAAGATGTGGACCTAGTTTGGTGCTAGGATCTTGTGGGAAGTTGTGGACCTAGTTTGGTGCTAGGATCTTGTGGGAAGTTGTGGACCTAGTTTGGTGCTAGGATCTTGTGGGTAGACCTAGTTTGGTGCTAGGATCTTGTCTGAAGTTGTGGACCTAGTTTGGTGCTAGGATCTTGTGGGAAGTTGTGGACCTAGTTTGGTGCTAGGATCTTGTGGGTAGACCTAGTTTGGTGCTAGGATCTTGTGGGAAGATGTGGACCTAGTTAGGTGCTAGGATCTTGTGGGAAGACCTAGTTTGGTGCTAGGATCTTGTGGGAAAACCTAGTTTGGTGCTAGGATCTTGTGGGAAGACCTAGTTTGGTGCTAGGATCTTGTGGGAAGATTTAGTTTGGTGCTAGGTTCTTGTGGGAATTGTTTACCTAGTTTGGTGCTAGGATCTTGTGGGAAGATGTGGATCTAGTTTGGTGCTAGGATCTTGTGGGAAGACCTAGTTTGGTGCTAGGATCTTGTGGGAATTGTTTACCTAGTTTGGTGCTAGGATCTTGTGGGAAGATGTGGACCTAGTTTGGTGCTAGGATCTTGTGGGAAGATGTGGATCTAGTTTGGTGCTAGGATCTTGTGGGAAAGACCAAGTTTGGTGCAAGGATCTTGTGGGAATTGTTTACCTAGTTTGGTGCTAGGATCTTGTGGGAAGACCTAGTTTGGTGCTAGGATCTTGTGGGAAGATGTGGACCTAGTTTGGTGCTAGGATCTTGTGGGAAGACCTAGTTTGGTGCTAGGATCTTGTGGGAAGTTGTGGACCTAGTTAGGTGCGGGGTGAGTAGACCTAGTTTGGTGCTAGGATCTTGTGGGAAGATGTGGACCTAGTTAGGTGCGGGGTCTTGTGAAAAATCTCTGAGTGTCAAGACTGATGGAACGTTTGCTCCGTGACATCACTCAGCCTAATACAGAGTGATCTCCCTGTGCCGCTCCCAGCCAAAGGGGAGAGAACCGTTTTTTGGAAGTGTTTGGCTGAGTTGTCTGTTTTCCTTACGCACTTCGCTACATCAAGGATTGAATCGAGATTTTTTTTTTCTCAAGTAAAAATAAATATTCAAGTCAATGCAAAATTTGATACAATATATTTTTTACAATATTAAAAATAAATAAAGTCAATTCACCTTTTGGGTTCTGAAGGTCATGATGGCAGGTGAAGTAGATTTAATCTGTGACATCACACTATGTCGTGAGGTTCATGCCTTTAAGTTCCTAGATTTGGATCACTTACCCGCCAGAGCTGTGGGCTCAGGGACATCATACGTCCAGGATTCGAACTACAGACTTTCGTGTAAGCTGTCGTACGAACTACCACAAGACCAAAACGCCTCAGGTTAAAATAAAATCTGGAAAACCACATTTCTCTAGCGTCAAAACGTGTCATTTGAGTTATCATACACACAATGCAATCAGTAACATTATGTTCTGTTTCCTTGTTAATTATACATGCTAATTATCCAAAAACAATTATTTTTTACTTTTTTTTTGTTCAATAATTTGTTGAATCTTAGCCTGCATCTAACGTACAAAATATATTTTTAAAATTTTGATCTTGAAAAATAACGTCTGACCGTGAACCACCACACGGGTCACATAACCAGCGACTGCTTTGAAAATTAATCCCACCTAATCTGCCCTGTAATCTTCTCCCTGCCACTCACACAAAGCAAATCTCCGTAGATTATCCAGCCCGTAAATCCCACCCACCAACGACCCAAGTTCGAACCCCACCTGGGCGAAGCCGGCCTGTTGAAGAAACTGAAGACGACCTTTGATAAGGTTATTCAAGTTTGGTTTATTTTATTGAAGCCTCCACCAGGACATGATAGTCATCTCGCGGGGGTACCACGTGACGAGTAACCCAACTCCCGCCATATTCCCAGCTACCTCGGTGGTCTCCCCTTAATGACTTGACACACGCAATCCAAATTTCTCTGTCACGTGATGGCTTACAGATGCCACGTCGCTGTGTTTACATCCGCTTACACCAGGAAACAACGCCCACTTTTCAAATAAATAATTAAATAATTTATTTTATGAGACGCTTAATTTTTTTTATTTTTTCAAATACATAAAAACAACAACAAGCAATTAAGGATTTGTAGAACTTTTAATTTCATCTATATTTTCATCCTTTTAAAAAAATCCAACTTTTTCATCGTCTCCCACATCACGTGCACTATCATCCATCTCCATGTGGAGTTGCCCCACACAAAAAACTCCCCAGAACCGCTCACTCCAAACCTATCTTAGTCCCCTTCGTTCGCTTCATCTTGCTCACCCTATGAACCAGCCATAAACTAATGAAGAGATGTCTTTGGAAGGCCGTAAAACCAGGCCCACCCTGAAGTTGGAACATGTAGTTGTAATTTTTTTTTCTGGAATTTTTTAATTTCATATTCTGGTCTCAATTTGGAGAGGGGCTTTGATTTTCTTGAAGGCAGAATTGAGATTTCTGAGAAAATTGTCTTATCGTTAACACAGTTAGACTTAATTGCTTTGATTCGCTACTCACTGGGATCAAGGTAAAAAAAAATCCGATTTACAATTATTCCATCTTGAATGAAGCTCGGTACTTGAAGGTTGGGGTTCGAATCTGGGTTGGGTCGGTGAAATGTGTTTCGTAATTCTGCTTCATGCTTCTATCTCATCTGTTGGTAATTCTAAGTCTACATGCCAGTCAATTTCAAATTGATACTTTCATTGTATTGGTACTTTAATAAAAAAGATATTTTAATTACATCCATATTATTTTAAATTTCATTTATATTTTACTCACACATATATTGAACGTACTTGTATATTTTAATTAAATTAATATTTTAAGTACGTTAGTTTTTTTACTCAAATTCATATTTCAACTATATTCTTATTTCAGTTATATTCATAATACAATTATATTCGTATTAAAGTATATTCATTTTCAATCATAATAATATTTCAATTATATTCATATTTTAATTACAATGTTAGCAAGGACTGCCAGAGGCCAGCCAGCTATAAGTGGTACCTGGCTTGCTTTGGGGAAATTAAAAACAGATGGGCATAGTGTTGCAGACACAATCCCTTCACACGCCGAGGTCATAAAACATATGAACTCTACTTCATCTGCTCAGCGGATCATTAGATCTAAAAGATTGCTTTACGCTTTATGTGTGACAATTGCAGGTTCAACAATATCACATAATCCGACACAAAATAAGACACGAGATACATATATAATTAATGCACTTACATAAACATGTGCTCTTGTAAATCGACACAGAAAACACATACACACACACACACACACATATATATATATATATATATATATATATATATATATATATATATATATATATATATATATATATATATATGTGTGTGTGTGTGTGTGTGTGTATATATATAGGCCCAATACATCCATACACATTTATTTGCAAGTCGTTATACAGAATTAACAATAAGTCTACACACAATATAGACATATTTTTATTTACCTTTGTGGGCGTTAATCAAACATGCCTACATACACTCACGTATCCATACATACACACGCTCATATACCCACACATACATATACCCACATACCCATCCATACATACACCTACATATCCACCCACACACATGCACACACCCTCCCCTTGATACGCCCACATACCCACCCCTATATAAAACCACATACCCCTACCACGCCCCCACATACCCCCTCTCCCCCCACACATACCCACACTTACTGAGCCATCGTTCCACAAAGAAAAAAAACCCACACACAAAAGCTTTCTTACCACCTTACCCCCGCCCTGCACACATCCCCTTTTATGCGTTTCGCCATTAAGTCTCATTTCGCCACACACGACTTTATGCGAATCGCGATAAAAATGTTCCTCTTTAGAATATTAATTACCTTTATCAGTGGCCCTGCCCTCCTCTCCACCCCACCCCCTTTCTTACCAGTCTCACAACTTTACAGAGAGCAAGAAGAAAGACAAAGCCCTCGACATTTTTTTTTTTGTAAAGAAAAAAAAAATAAAGCTCGAAGAAAAAAGATTAAACGGAGAGATAAGTCTATTTGTCTGAGATCAGGATGGACAACATTGATAAGGTAAGGTCAAATCGTTTATTGATTTTTATTTTAGGCACAGGTGTAGTATGTTGCATGTGTATGTATGTATGTTTGTGTTTGTATGTAACTATGTCACGATTGTGACGTATATATTAGTTAAAATAGTATTCGTGCTGTTTACTTTGACCTCCGCTGTATGTTTGTATACCATGTTCCGCAACTTTTCCCACTGAAACTAGTAATATCAAAACAAAAACAATGAGAGATATTAGTTAGTTATATCGTTTCTATCCTTGGGTTTTCTTCGTTTTGTTTTGTTTTGTTTTTGTTTTAAAGAAAATTTTAAAATTTTAAAATCATTTAAATTTTAATTGTTGTTTACTTTTAAAAATTACCTGCGATATACTTCCTTTGTCGCAGTCATGAATCCTTACCGTATTGATATAATAAAACTGAGGCATGAAAGGTTTGTCCCAGTTTGTAACCAAAGGGAAATAACCGTGATATTATTTGTTGTGGCTCTAAGGGAAGTAACCAAAATATTTTGTAATATTTTAATTTTTTATTTATTTTTTAACTTTTACTCTTAAACGAAATACGTTACACAGATTAATAAAAAACATTTTAATAACTTTTTGAAATTAATTTTCTTCGTATTAAATTGGAGCAACATACATTTTAGAAAAATTGTTATAAAAATGAATAAATATCTCTTGACGCATTAGCGAAAGCTGCAACCAACCGACCTCATAATTAAGCCACGTAAAACTAAATTAATGGGATCTTGCTATTTTTTTTATGATATTTAACATACTATTTTTTCATCCTTTTAAGATAGAAAAAAACAAATAAAGTCTTATACTTACAAAAGAATAAATAATTCATATTTGAGATTTTATAAAAGAACAGTTGTTTTTTATGAATCTTTTCATTCAACTACCAAATTGTGATGTCAAAATATCATTTTACACAAACACTGTTATTTATACAAAGCGTACCAAATTTTACACAACCGTTATTTACACATACATAACATAAATAATTTTAAACAACAAATTATGATGTGGAAACATCATCACATATGACCAATACATTTGACATTATGTGTGTGTTTATATTTCAAGCGAAATTTAAATTTTATTATTTTCATAACATTCAAAACATATGTTTTAATTTGACTGAGGGTAACACGTACTATGTTTATGTTGTTATAGAAATGTGTGTGAGCAAGCAGAGGCGTAGCGAGCCTTCCCGGCCCCCCGGGGACAAACTTTCGATTTGCACCCCCTCCCCTCAAGATTTCGATTTGCACCCTCTCCTCAAACTTTCGATTTGCACCCCCCACTCAAACTTTCGATTTGCACCCTCAACCTTTCAATTTATTTTTCCAACCCATTTTGGCACCCCCTATGGTCGGCGCGCTACGCCTCTGGCTATATGTGTATGTAGTGCTGCCTTTAAACAATTATTTTAATTAGGAAAAAGAAGAAAACAGAATCTTTTTTATTATTGTTTGAATATTTAACAACATTGTACAAAACCAACACGAAGAAATTAAAACCACTTAGTTATATAAAAAAAGCAATTTAAGGTATATTTTATAAAGTCAGTGGTTTTAAAGTTATAGTAGCGATAACAGAGATTTTAGCTGTTTCGCATATTAAAAACATATCAACAAAATAAATTATGAAAATTTAATAACGCTCAAAGGATTTTTTAAAAGTAATAATTGTATATTAAATGTTTTCAAGATACTCTAATGTTAATTAGATTATCTTCGTTAAGAATGTAATTCATATGATATTAATCTTTTCATATAAAATCCTCAGCTTTTAAAATACAACTCACCAGCTAGTAGATTCATCACTGGTCAGTTGGCTGGACAGTGGCTGGACAGTGTTCAATAACGTTGACAGATGGACAGTGGTCAATAACGTTGACAGATGGACAGTGGTCAATCACACAAGCAGGTGGACAGTGGTCAGACAGGCAGGTGGACAGTGGTGAGAGAGGCAGATGGACAGTGGTCAATAAAGGTGACAGATGGACAGTGGTCAATCACACAGGAAAATGGACAGTGGTGAGACAGGCGATTGACAGTGGTGAGACAGGAAGATGGACTGGTCAGACAGGCAGGTGGACAGGTCAGACAGGCAGATGACAGTGGTCAGACAGGCAGGTGGACAGTGGTCGGGCAGGTGGACAGTGGTCAGACAGGCAGGTGGACAGTGGTCGGGCAGGTGGACAGTGGTCAGACAGGCAGATGGACACTGGTCAGACAGGCAGAAAGACAGTGGTCAGACAGGCAGATGGACAGGTCAGACAGGCAGGTGGACAGTGGTCAGACAGGCAGGTGGACAGTGGTCAGACAGGCAGATGGACAGGTCAGACAGGAAGGTGGTCAGGTCAGACAGGCAGATGGACAGGTCAGACAGGCAGGTGGACAGTGGTCAGACAGGCAGGTGGACAGTGGTTAGACAGGCAGGTGGACAGTGGATATTGACAAATGTCAGAGAGGTAGAAGGACAGAAAGATAGTGGTCAAAGAGGAAGATGGACAGTGGTCACTTACATAGAGAAGAAGAAAGTTTCTTCCCAGAGGGACAGATGGACAGCAGTCAGACATGTTGACAGAAAGTCTTCACTCTTGACCTCAAAGAAGACAACGGTCAGTCAGACAGCCAGGGTGGAAAATGGTCAAACCAAAAGTCAGACAGCCAGGGTGGAAAATGGTCAAACCAAAAGTCACATCAACAACAGTCAGACAAGCGGGCGGACAGCTGTCACATACAAGAAATAGTGACATGGATTCGATTCTCAGAATCTAAATTAGAATTAATCACATCTCCTTAAAACGTCGTGGAGAAATATTTAACAAGGATTATCTTTTTCGCGTGAGTACATTAGTTTTTCGCCTTTTTTATTTCTTTTAAATTAAGAAAATTCCTTCTAAGTCATTTCTAGAGCTTCATCTTTTTACTATATGTATATGGCAAAAAATTAAAAGTATCCATTTTTATTTAATTTGTATTGGAAAGCCGTTAGATTTTTAAAAGCGATCAATCAACTCTTTTATTTTTAATGCTATAAACAGTGGTCCATTATTATATTGTTGAGAGGAATGTTATTCAAACAACTGAGGACAGTGTGACGTTTATTGACCATTGACTCTATGGAGAAAAAAAAATTGCTGTAACTGTTTTATACTGGTAGGTGCAGTCGGATTAGTGTGTGGATTAAAAAAAAATGGTTAGGTGTTGTTCTTTAGGATGCTCGGATTAGTGCATGGAGAAGAAAAAAACGTTACCAGAAATATATATGATAGCAATACACATATGTATAGTTGTCATATTCAATAACAAATATAAAAAATATCACATCGTTTTAATACGTTCTAGGTTACATAAATTTGAACTATAGATTTTTTACATTCAATATTAAAATATACTGCTTATTTCCCATTTAAAATATTAAAATGAGTAAGGGAGACAATTGATAAAACAATTAATAAAAATGTTCATGTACAATTTTATTTTACATAATTTAGCTGCTATAAAGCAAAAAAAAATAATTAAAGTTAAAAAAAGAAAACAAATAATTATGGTTTTTTTTTTATGTTCACAATCTATTAATTTGATAAATACTAAAATAATCAATAGGGTCTATTTTAAATATTTAACCATTAGCGATATTAACTACCTAAACTTGGAAGTTCTAAAATTTCCATTTAACCATCATTGCAGAAGGATTAGCGGAGTTTTCGGTAATAAATCAATTAAATAAATAAAAAAAAAATTAAATTAAATTAATTCAATATATTATGTTTATTTAATTATTGACACAGACAGCTCGTGCTTTTAATTTATCCTGCAGATCCAATTTATTTAAAGAACTACTCTTCTGCATTAATTTATCAACAGTACATACTTTTTTATACAATCGACAACTGCATATCAGTAATTAAGTACCCAAAGAAAATAAACAACAACACCATTACGGAAGTAAAATGGTCACAGCAAATTCCCAAATATCTGGCTTATCTGCACAATTGAATAGAAAACGTGGATGGTTTTATCTAAAAAAATTAGCATTAGTTCTCTTTAATTTTTTAATTCTACTTCTTAAATCGTTTATGTTTGAGCGAGTCTCGTGTAGATATGAAACACCGAACACTTAACACAGCTTTAGATTGTGAGGAGATGGGATGTGGTGCTTGCGTTTTTAAGACAGGGATTGTTACAACGTATTAGTAGGCTGTGTAGGTACCTAGTGATATACAGTAAGGAACAGTTATCAGTTAACTTTAGTTGGTTAAACCTTGCTTGGTTTAACCGTGGTTGGTTTTACCGTGGTTGGTTTAACCGTGGTTGGTTTAACCTTGCTAGGCGTAACCTTGGTTGGTTTAACGTTGGTTGGTTTAACCATGGTGGGTTTAACCTTGTTTGGTTTAGCCTTTGTTGGTTAAACTTAGGTTGGTTTAACCTTCTATGGTTTAACCTTTGTTGGTTTAACGTTGGTTGGTTTAACCTTGGTTGGTTTAACTTTGGTTGGTTTAACCGTGGTTGGTTTAACCTTGTATTGACTCAAGACGGGGTTAAACTTCGGTGTTGAACACATAATAGTGAGTTAAAGTAGTGTGAATGTGTGTTTGTTTGTGTGTGTGTGTGTGTGTGTGTGAGTAAACCATGCAGCTGGTCTACAAGAAGGTGGTTAACTGACAGCGGGAGTGGTTAACTTATTGGGTGGGTGGTTAACTTATTGTGTAGGTGGTTAACATATTGGGTGGGTGGTTAACTTATTGTGTAGGTGGTTAACATATTGGGTGGGTGGTTAACATATTGGGTGGGTGGTTAACATATTTGGTGGGTGGTTAACTTATTGTGTGGTTGATTAACTTATTGTGTAGGTGCTTAACATATTGGATGGTTGGTTAACTTATTGTGTAGGTGGTTACCATATTGAGTGGTTAACTTATAGGGTGGGTGGTTAACTTATTGGGTGGGTGGCAACTTACAGCAAGGTGGTTAACTTAATCGGTAGGTGGTTAACGTACAGAGTAAATGATTAACTTACTGGGTGGGTGGTTAAGTTATTGGGTGGGTGGTTAACTTATAGGGTGATTGGTTAACGTGTTGGGTTTGTGGTAGCTTACAGCAAGGTTAACTTATTTGGTAGGTGATTAACTTATTGTGTAGGTTGTTAAAATATTGGGTAGTTAACTTACAGGTGGGATGGTTAACATATTGGGGGGTGGTAACTTACAGCAAGGTGGTTAACTAATGGGTAGGTGATTAACTTACTGGGTGGGTGGTTAAGTTACAGTGTGGGTGATTAACTTACAGGATTAATGGTTGAATTATAGTGACATTGTTAAGTTACATGATAATGGATTTACTAACAAGGAAGATTATAAACTAAACCAATGATAGTTAATAGCTTAATATACTTATTTAGTTCTTGATCAAATGAGTATTAAAAGAATCTTTTTTTTTTCATTGAATATAAAGCAGTCTCAGTTACTTCCCATTTTAAAAAATCATTCAAACACGGGATACAACAAAGATCAATGTTCCTAAAAAAATTATTAAAATACAGAAAAATCCAGGAAAAAATAGAATCTTTTCATAGTTTCGCCGTTCACTTCTAAATAAAATACCAACCAGTAAATCATGTTTTATTGTTTTGTCTAATTTTTACTTTTTGAAAAAATAAGATTTAGAAACATATTTTATTCTAGAAAGGGAACCGTTACCAATGTTATCGGCCTAAATTTAAAATACTTTAAAATTTATTAAAGTTGTTAATATAAAAAAAATTCTCAACATAACTGTAAAAACACTTAAGACTATTGTGGTAAAAAAACCATGTTTGTATTTCTTTATTTCTGGTTATCTTCATTTGAATTGAATTGTTGTTTTTTTTTAGTAATGTTCACCATTTTGTTCATCCTAATATATAAAAGCCCATGTGCGCACTTCTCTCTCTCTCTCTCTCTCTCTCTCTCTCTCTCTCTCTCTCTCTCTCTCTCTCTCTCTCTCTCTCTCTCTCTCTCTCTCTCTCTGTCCGCAAAATATTTTCGCCGGATATCACATCAGAATATGCAGCGATATTTAGAGAACTTTATACGGACTTTTGTTGAAAATAATATGATAGATGTTTTAAATGTATAACACAATTTTATATAAAGAAGAAAAATAAAAAAATAAAGGCATATTTTTCATCTGCCGAGTTTAGAATAAAAAGAATTGAACTATTTCATTCAAATTTGATTTAGATCTAGATCTACGTACGCTATGAAATGTAAACAATACAATTTTTTCGACCTAAACTTAAAAAAAATTATTTTATCTATTTGGATTCTAGATCTAGAGATTCTAGATCTAGACTAGATCTAAATCTACGCAAAAACTAGACGTAGAAGCTAAGTCGCTAAGATCTAGATTTAGAGTACTGGGATGATTATAGATACCGGTGTCCGATAATGGAATCTTCTTTTTTAAAAAAAAAAAGGTATTGGGTTGTTAGTAGTATTGTAATCTCGACTAATTTCATTGTTAGAAATTAGGGTTAGGCGTATGGTAGGACCAGGGTTGGGTTAGGGACAGGGTTAGCATTGACATTAGCCAGCCAAGTGTGTATTTATATTTAGTTAACTATCAGTAACCTAACACACATTTTTTAAAGAAGATTCCATTATCGGACAACGGTGTAAACATATTTTATAGAAATCTTTGTTTATTTAACTATGGAACTTGCTAATTTGGGATAAAAAAATAATAATTTGAAAGAATAGGCATATTCGAGTAACTTTAACTTTTTAAATATGTATTTCATTCCCCATAGTGTATAAGGTGCCTAAATAGCTGAGATGATTGTGTACGACTTAATACCACGAATCATTTAAGTCACTTAATCAGTGTGTGCCTGTGTTATGTTAAATGTGTCGGATTTTTAGCTAATTAGTTATTTCTTTGCTTTGTCACTACTATCGTTCAGCGTGTGGTAAAGCACATTGCGTTTTGACCAATAACTATTTCATAAATTATTTTTCTCAAACAAGTACATTTTAAAATTAAAATATATAGGCCTATAATTCACGTGAAACGGGTACCGAAGGCTAGTGTAATGATAATTTTTGTTAATGTTTGAACTATGTTAAATACACACTATGTAAAGCACACACACATTTGTATATGTTGATGTAATGGCTTCTATTTGAAAATAAAGATATTTAAAAAAATAAGTAAAGAAAAAAAAATAATAATATTAATTATTATCATCAACGTTATGGATACAAGGAAACAGGTGATCCAATCATTAACTGTGCATCAATAGAACAGTAGCTACACAAAGAGACGACAGCTTGCACTAAGCTGTCTCATCCGTTTAATCTAATAGTAAAGTTGTATAGTTTATTCAATCAATACACTTCTTAATTTTTTATTTTCCTTCTTTATATTGTATTGCTCTAGCGAATTTAGTATAAACCCACAATCTAAACACAAAACATGGCTTTTATTTTTTAACGAATTTAGTACAGACTGTGTGAGATAAACTAGTGTGTAAGACTGTGAGATAAAATTGTATGTGTAGAAGAGTGTGAGTGGTTTACTTACATGGTGGGCTGTTCAATTATAGTGTAAGTGGTTTACTTACATGGTGGGTTGTTCAATTATAGTGTAAGTGGTTGACTTACATGGTTGGTTGTTCAATTATTGTGTGAGTGCTTTACTTACATGGAGGGTTGTTCAATTATAGTGTGAGTGGTTTACTTACATGGAGGGTTGTTCAATTATAGTGTGAGTGGTTGACTTACGTGGAGGGTTGTTCAATTATAGTGTGAGTGGTTTACTTACATGGTGGGTTGTTCAATTATAGTGTGAGTGGTTTACTTACATGGTGGGTTGTTCAATCAAAGTGTGCGTGGTTTACTTACATGGAGGGTTGTTCAATTATAGTGTGCGTGGTTTACTTACATGGAGGGTTGTTCAATTGTTATGTAAGTGGTTTACTTACATGGAGGGTTGTTCAATTATAGTGTGAGTGGTTGACTTACATGGAGGGTTGTTCAATTATAGTGTGAGTGGTAAGTTGTTGACTTACATGGAGGGTTGTTCAATTGTTATGTAAGTGGTTGACTTACATGGAGGGTTGTTCAATTATAGTGTGCGTGGTTGACTTACGGGGAAGTTTGTAACATACAGGAGTTAATGTCTCTTTACCCTGAGGGTGGTTTACATACTCGAGGGGGAGGGGGTGGGGGGCAGAGTCACTTACAATAATTGTGGTTAACTTAAAGAGTTTGTTATTAATTTATTGACAAGAACTTCCTCAGTTCATAACAGTATCGTATAATTCTGATGTATACTGAGGAAGACTTTTGGTCAAAACATCCACTGTTTTGTAATTGTCTTTAATTTGTGATTATACTAACACTTTCTGTACTGATAACTGCTTTTTTTAAAAATATGATAATGGAAATATTGTTTTGTTTAAGCAATGATTTGTCGTCGTTTGTTCTTACTTCTTTGGAAATTGTCTATGATGACAAGCTTCAGCGGGTCCGCTAAACATTGAGCTTACAAACTAAAATTAAGCTCATTGAATGCACTGTGTGGGCGAAGGTTGTAGCGAAACAAGGCAGGAAATCTACACATCCATGCTGTTTAGTACGCCATGACTCAGAGGCGTAGCGAGGGTGGGGTGTACATATGTCCCTGGGCGCCGACCCTTAAGGGCGCCCAAATGGGTTGAAACAAAAAAAAATAAAAGCTCATTTTAGCTGCAGTTTTGCATTTTAAATACAAAAAAAATATATGGGGGGGGGGGGGGGGGGGGCGCGCCAAATTGAAAGTTTGTTCTGAGGGGGGGGGGAGCGCCAAATTAAAAGTTTGTCCCCGGGCGCCGTGAAGGATCGCTACGCCTTTGCCTTGACTTGTATTTGCTATTGGTTCAGGAAATGGATGCTTCAAAGGTTTGGAAAGTGATAGGTGCAAGTTTTTTAGAACTAGAGCTAGTCATAGGGAAGGCTTTACTAGAAGTATAAAATGTAAAACAGTAGACGGATATAGGTGAATGTATGTGTACAATAATAATGTATAAGGCTAATAAAGATGACTTTATGTCATAGTTTTATTAATTCTGAACAATAGCGTTACAAGAAAAACGGTTTTTTCATTGAATACAAAACTGTCTCAGTTAGTTCCCTTAAAGGAAATCAAAGAACCAAGGGAAACAACCAAAATTTAAGACCTAAAACTGTTAAACGTGCAGATAAATCCAAAAGAGATTAAAGTTTTGAAAAGGTCACTACTGGAAGAAATATCAGTATATAAATTATTTTCAATAACTTGTCCATTTTTTACTACTTCGATAAATTTATAATTGCTTTTTAATCTAATTCTAATAGGGAACTAATAGTTATGTTATCGGCCTATATTTATGACACGAGAAATTTTAGATCAATCGTCGTTCCCTCGAGGCAACACACGTTAGGAATATTATTTTGCTTTACAAAAGCTCAAAATACACATGGCTTCAACCTTAAAAACAGAAATGAAATAAGTATGTCATGTATTACCTGATGCATACAGCGGTTATCCCTACGGATTAGGAAATCCTGATGACAAAACTCTAAGAAAGGCTGAACAAGAAATCATGATTCCACGGAAAATGAAGTTGAAAGCTAAAAAAGAGAAGGGTGCTGATGAAGTCAGAAAGTCTGGTACATGTGCTAAAGAAAATGGACTACTGTTACCTTTTAAATGTAGAAGTCGAGCTAAGGCCATGGAAGTTTGCCTTTCCACTGCTTATTAAGATCCAGAATTTGTTGAACTGTGCACACAAGAATATTTGCAAGAAAGATCAGAATACCGACGGACTGGAATAAAGACTAACCAGAGAAAAATGGAAGAAGCATGAACATATTTTTGACTGAGAGGGTTTGAAAGTATTTTTTTTTTCTCTGGAATGATGAAGTGTTCTTTTTTTTCTCTTGAATGGTAATTTAGTCTGGATGGAAATCATTTTGTCACTGTTGAATTAGAGGTGTGATGCTTAAAAAAGCTCAAAGCTCTTTGACATCTGCACATCAAAACTCACTAAATTCAAATTATGCTATCTCTGTAAAGTTAATACATCATCAACTTCAAATCCCAAAATAAAAGAGTTAACAAAATCTAAAACTTTATTTAAAGCTTTAATACTACACATATTTATCCTGCCTTAACCTCAACTTATTTTTTTCGATCAAATCCAATTTTAAGCTTTAAGGTCTCCACTGTTGGAGTGAATTTTTTAAGCAAGAATTTCTGTAATGGTGTGTAGCATTGTGAAGGGCAGAGTTTCTTCCAGGCATCTCTTCGAGGGAACTGGGGAGGGGGGGGGGGGGGACACCCTAACCCCACCCCGAAGAAAGTCTACAGCCGACCCCCCCCCCCCCGCCCCCGAACGAAATGGAATTTATATAGAAAACATTTTTAATAGTGTTCCCCCCCCCCCCCCCCGAGGAAAGTCTACCGCTCCCACCCCCGTCCGTCCGTCCCCGTACGAAATGAAATTTATATAGAAAAACATATTTTTACCAGTGTCCGGCCCCCCTCCCCCGAAAATATCAAGTCCCCCCCCCCCCCCGTCTCTCCGTCCCCCGGAGAAAAAAGTCTGGAACAAACACTGGTGAAGGGACAGGTATTCTTCTAATTTCGCCTTTTGAAAGGAAGTCGACGTCACATCGTTTGAAAGTTTAAAATGTGGTTAACCACATTGTTAATCTGCTTGCGTGTGTTATGATTCTGCCGTCACACTTTTTAAAAAAATTATTTAATTTATTTTTATTACTTTGCCTGTTGTTGAAAAAAATAAAGAAAAACACATTTCACAACAACAAATGTCACAGTTATCTGGATCTTCTTAGCTGACATTAAAATCTACATCCTGGTATCTTACCAAAAATCTTCAGATAGCTAGAAGTGGAATTTGTAAATGGATTCTTGACGGTACACAAACCAAAGTCTATGGGCAAATGAGGGCTTAAGGTTCAAGAACCTACAGTAGATTTAAAGCTTTTCGTGAACAAATGGAGATATGATTTATTAATTATTATTTTTTACAAAAGCCTGGATTCTTTAATATCATCCAACTTGTAGATACTAGGAGGCTTATGTGAAGCACACGTTCACTGTACATCAATAGTTCAGTGGCAACACACAATAGCTCAGTAGCTACACACAATAGTACAGTAGCTATTACAATAGTTCAGTAGCTATTACAATAGTACAGTAGCTATTACAATAGTTCAGTAGCTACACACAATAGTACAGTAGCTATTACAATAGTACAGTAGCTACACACAATAGTACAGTAGCTATTACAATAGTACAGTAGCTACACACAATAGTACAGTAGCTATTACAATAGTACAGTAGCTACACACAATAGTACAGTAGCTATTACAATAGTACAGTAGCTACACACAATAGTACAGTAGCTATTACAATAGTACAGTAGCTACACACAATAGTACAGTAGCTATTACAATAGTACAGTAGCTACACACAATAGTACAGTAGCTATTACAATAGTACAGTAGCTACACACAATAGTACAGTAGCTATTACAATAGTACAGTAGCTACACACAAAAGTACAGTAGCTATTACAATAGTACAGTAGCTACACACAATAGAACAGTAGCTATTACAATAGTACAGTAGCTACACACAATAGTACAGTAGCTATTACAATAGTACAGTAGCTACACACAATAGTACAGTAGCTATTACAATAGTACAGTAGCTACACACAATAGTACAGTAGCTATTACAATAGTACAGTAGCTATTACAAGAGTACAGTAGCTATTACAATAGTTCGTAGCTACACACAATAGTACAGTAGCTTTTACAATAGTAAATTAACTACACACAATAGTACAGCAGCTACACACAATAGTACAGTAGCTACACATACTAGTACAGTAGCTACACACACTAGTACAGTAGCTACACAATAGTACAGTAGCTACACACAATAGTAGCTACACACATTGGTACAGTAGCTACACACAATAAAGCAGTAGCTAGACACAATAGTTCAGTAGCTACACACAATAGTACAGTAGCTATTACAATAGTTCGTAGCTACACACAAAAGTACTGTAGCTTTTACAATATTACAGTAGCTACACACACTAGTACAGTAGCTACACACAATAGTACAGTAGCTATTACAATAGTACAGTAGCTACACACAATAGTAGCTACACACAATAGTTCAGTAGCTACACACAACAGTACAGTAGCTACACACCATAGTAGCTACACACACTAGTACAGTAGCTACACACCATAGTAGCTACTACTAGCTACACACACTAGTACAGTAGCTACACACAATAGTTCAGTAGCTACACACAAAAGTACAGTAGCTACACACAATAGTACAGTAGCTACACACCATAGTAGCTACTACTAGCTACACACACTAGTACAGTAGCTACACACAATAGTTCAGTAGCTACACACAAAAGTACAGTAGCTACACACACTAGTACAGTAGCTACACACCATAGTAGCTACTACTAGCTACACACACTAGTACAGTAGCTACACACCATAGTAGCTACTACTAGCTACACACACTAGTACAGTAGCTACACACAATAGTTCAGTAGCTACACACAAAAGTACAGTAGCTACACACAATAGTACAGTAGCTACACACAATAGTACAGTAGCTACACACAATAGTTCAGTAGCTACACACAATAGAACAATAGCTACACACAATAGTACAGTAGCTACACACAATAGTAGCTACACACAATAGTTCAGTAGCTACACACAATAGTGCAGTAGCTACACACAATAGAACAGTAGCTACACACAATAGTAGCTACACACAATAGTTCAGTAGCTACACACAATAGTACAGTAGCTACACACAATAGTAGCTACACACAATAGTACAGTAGCTACACACAATAGAACAGTAGCTACACACAATAGTAGCTACACACAATATTACAGTAGCTACACACAATAGTACAGTAGCTACACACAATAGTACAGTAGCTACACACAATAGTACAGTAGCTACACACAATAGTACAGTAGCTACACACAATAGTAGCTACACACAATAGTACAGTAGCTACACACACTAGTACAGTAGCTACACACAATAGTACAGTAGCTACACACAATAGTAGCTACACACAATAGTTCAGTAGCTACCCACAATAGTAGCTACACACACTAGTACAGTAGCTACACACAACAGTACAGTAGCTACACACAATAGTAGCTACACACAATAGTTCAGTAGCTACACACAATAGTGCAGTAGCTACACACCATAGTAGCTACACACACTAGTACAGTAGCTACACACAATAGTAGCTACACACACTAGTACAGTAGCTACACACCATAGTAGCTACACACAATAGTAGCTACACACACTAGTTCAGTAGCTACACACAATAGTAGCTACACACAATAGTACAGTAGCTACACACAACAGTACAGTAGCTACACACAATAGTAGCTACACACAATAGTTCAGTAGCTACACACAATAGTGCAGTAGCTACACACCATAGTAGCTACACACACTAGTATAGTAGCTACACACAATAGTAGCTACACACACTAGTACAGTAGCTACACACAATAGTAGCTACACACACCAGTACAGTAGCTACACACCATAGTAGCTACACACAATAGTAGCTACACACACTAGTGCAGTAGCTACACACACTAGTACAGTAGCTACACACAATAGTAGCTACACACACTAGTTCAGTAGCTACACACAATAGTAGCTACACACACTAGTACAGTAGCTACACACAACAGTACAGTAGCTACACACCATAGTAGCTACACACAATAGTAGCTACACACACTAGTTCAGTAGCTACACACAATAGTAGCTACACACAATAGTACAGTAGCTACACACAACAGTACAGTAGCTACACACAATAGTAGCTACACACAATAGTTCAGTAGCTACACACAATAGTGCAGTAGCTACACACCATAGTAGCTACACACACTAGTATAGTAGCTACACACAATAGTAGCTACACACACTAGTACAGTAGCTACACACAATAGTAGCTACACACACCAGTACAGTAGCTACACACCAAAGTAGCTACACACAATAGTAGCTACACACACTAGTGCAGTAGCTACACACACTAGTACAGTAGCTACACACAATAGTAGCTACACACACTAGTTCAGTAGCTACACACAATAGTAGCTACACACACTAGTACAGTAGCTACACACAACAGTACAGTAGCTACACACAATAGTAGCTACACACAATAGTTCAGTAGCTACACACAATAGTGCAGTAGCTACACACCATAGTAGCTACACACACTAGTACAGTAGCTACACACAATAGTAGCTACACACACTAGTACAGTAGCTACACACAATAGTAGCTACACACACTAGTGCAGTAGCTACACACCATAGTAGCTACACACAATAGTAGCTACACACAATAGTTCAGTAGCTACACACAATAGTAGCT
The DNA here is from genome assembly GCF_028476545.2 of Physella acuta. Taxonomy (NCBI): domain Eukaryota; kingdom Metazoa; phylum Mollusca; class Gastropoda; family Physidae; genus Physella; species Physella acuta. Next base: position 129,529 of record NW_026733071.1, read on the forward strand.
ACACACACTAGTACAGTAGCTACACACAACAGTACAGTAGCTACACACAATAGTAGCTACACACAATAGTTCAGTAGCTACACACAATAGTGCAGTAGCTACACACCATAGTAGCTACACACACTAGTACAGTAGCTACACACAATAGTAGCTAAACACACTAGTACAGTAGCTTCACACCATAGTAGCTACACACAATAGTAGCTACACACACTAGTACAGTAGCTACACACCATAGTAGCTACTACTAGCTACACACACTAGTACAGTAGCTACACACAATAGTTCAGTAGCTACACACACTAGTACAGGAGCTACACACAATAGTACAGTAGCTACACACAATAGTAGCTACACACAATAGTTCAGTAGCTACACACAATAGTAGCTACACACACTAGTACAGTAGCTACACACAATAGTACAGTAGCTACACACAATAGTAGCTACACACACTAGTACAGTAGCTACACACAATAGTAGCTACACACACTAGTACAGTAGCTACACACCATAGTAGCTACACACAATAGTACCTACACACACTAGTACAGTATCTACACACCATAGTAGCTACTACTAGCTACACACACTAGTACAGTAGCTACACACAACAGTACAGTAGCTACACACAATAGTAGCTACACACAATAGTTCAGTAGCTACACACACTAGTACAGTAGCTACACACCATAGTAGCTACACACACTAGTACAGTAGCTTCACACAATAGTAGCTACACACACTAGTACAGTAGCTACACGCCATAGTAGCTACACACAATAGTAGCTACACACACTAGTACAGTAGCTACACACCATAGTAGCTACACACACTAGTACAGTAGCTACACACCATAGTTCAGTAGCTACACACAATAGTACAGTAGCTACACACAATAGTACAGTAGCTACATACAATAGTGCAGTAGTTACACACAATAGTAGCTACACACCATAGTAGCTACACACACTAGTACAGTAGCTACACACCATAGTAGCTACTACTAGCTACACACACTAGTACAGTAGCTACACACAATAGTTCAGTAGCTACACACAATAGTACAGTAGCTACACACAATAGTACAGTAGCTACATACAATAGTGCAGTAGTTACACACAATAGTAGCTACACACCATAGTAGCTACACACACTAGTACAGTAGCTACACACCATAGTAGCTACTACTAGCTACACACACTAGTACAGTAGCTACACACAATAGTTCAGTAGCTACACACAATAGTACAGTAGCTACACACAATAGTACAGTAGCTACATACAATAGTGCAGTAGCTACACACAATAGTAGCTACACACAATAGTACAGTAGCTACACACAATAGTACAGTAGCTACACACAATAGTTCAGTAGCTACACACAATAGAACAGTAGCTACACACAATAGTACAGTAGCTACACACAATAGTTCAGTAGCTACACACAATAGTACAGTAGCTACACACAATAGTACAGTAGCTACACACAATAGTAGCTACACACAATAGTTCAGTAGCTACACACAATAGTGCAGTAGCTACACACAATAGTACAGTAGCTACACACAATAGTACAGTAGCTACACACAATAGTAGCTACACACCATAGTAGCTACACACACTAGTACAGTAGCTACACACCATAGTAGCTACACACAACAGTACAGTAGCTACACACCATAGTAGCTACACACAATAGTACAGTAGCTACACACAATAGTACAGTAGCTACACACAATAGTACAGTAGCTACAGACAATAGTACAGTAGCTACACACAATAGTACAGTAGCTACACACAATAGTAGCTACACACAATAGTTCAGTAGCTACATACAATAGTACAGTAGCTACACACAATAGTAGCTACACACACTAGTACAGTAGCTACACACAATAGTAGCTACACACACTAGTACAGTAGCTACACGCCATAGTAGCTACACACAATAGTAGCTACACACACTAGTACAGTAGCTACACACCATAGTAGCTACACACACTAGTACAGTAGCTACACACCATAGTTCAGTAGCTACACACAATAGTACAGTAGCTACACACAATAGTACAGTAGCTACATACAATAGTGCAGTAGTTACACACAATAGTAGCTACACACCATAGTAGCTACACACACTAGTACAGTAGCTACACACCATAGTAGCTACTACTAGCTACACACACTAGTACAGTAGCTACACACAATAGTTCAGTAGCTACACACAATAGTACAGTAGCTACACATAATAGTACAGTAGCTACATACAATAGTGCAGTAGTTACACACAATAGTAGCTACACACCATAGTAGCTACACACACTAGTACAGTAGCTACACACCATAGTAGCTACTACTAGCTACACACACTAGTACAGTAGCTACACACAATAGTTCAGTAGCTACACACAATAGTACAGTAGCTACACACAATAGTACAGTAGCTACATACAATAGTGCAGTAGCTACACACAATAGTAGCTACACACAATAGTACAGTAGCTACACACAATAGTACAGTAGCTACACACAATAGTTCAGTAGCTACACACAATAGAACAGTAGCTACACACAATAGTACAGTAGCTACACACAATAGTTCAGTAGCTACACACAATAGTACAGTAGCTACACACAATAGTACAGTAGCTACACACAATAGTAGCTACACACAATAGTTCAGTAGCTACACACAATAGTGCAGTAGCTACACACAATAGTACAGTAGCTACACACAATAGTACAGTAGCTACACACAATAGTAGCTACACACCATAGTAGCTACACACACTAGTACAGTAGCTACACACCATAGTAGCTACACACAACAGTACAGTAGCTACACACCATAGTAGCTACACACAATAGTACAGTAGCTACACACAATAGTACAGTAGCTACACACAATAGTACAGTAGCTACAGACAATAGTACAGTAGCTACACACAATAGTACAGTAGCTACACACAATAGTAGCTACACACAATAGTTCAGTAGCTACATACAATAGTACAGTAGCTACACACAATAGTAGCTACACACACTAGTACAGTAGCTACACACAATAGTAGCTACACACAATAGTACAGTAGCTATTACAATAGTTCAGTAGCTACACACAATAGTACAGTAGCTACACACAATAGTACAGTAGCTATTACAATAGTTCAGTAGCTACACACAATAGTACAGTAGCTACACACCATAGTAGCTACACATCATAGTAGCTAAAACCAATAGTAGCTACACACACTAGTACAGTAGCTACACACAATAGTACAGTAGCTACACACAATAGTACAGTAGCTACACACAATAGAACAGTAGCTACACACCATAGTAGCTACACACCATAGTAGCTACACACTATAGTAGCTACACACAATAGTACAGTAGCTACACACAATAGTACAGTAGCTACACACAATAGTACAGTAGCTACACACAATAGTACAGTAGCTACACACAATAGTAGCTACACACAATAGTACAGTAGCTACACACAATAGTAGCTACACACAATAGTACAGTAGCTACACACAATAGTACAGTAGCTACACACAATAGTACAGTAGCTACACACAATAGTAGCTACACACAATAGTACAGTAGCTACACACAATAGTAGCTACACACAATAGTGCAGTAGCTACACACAATAGTAGCTACACACAATAGTACAGTAGCTTCACACAATAGTACAGTAGCTACACACAATAGTAGCTACACAGAATAGTACAGTAGCTACACACAATAGTGCAGTAGGTACACACAATAGTAGCTACACACAATAGTACAGTAGCTACACACAATAGTACAGTAGCTACACACCATAGTAGCTACACACCATAGTAGCTACACACAATAGTGCAGTAGCTACACACCATAGTAGCTACACACACTAGTACAGTAGCTACACACAATAGTTCAGTAGCTACACACAATAGAAGCTATACACAATAGTACAGTAGCTACACACAATAGTTCAGTAGCTACACACCATAGTAGCTACACACAATAGTACAGTAGCTACACACAATAGTGCAGTAGCTACACACAATAGTAGCTACACACAATAGTACAGTAGCTGCACACAATAGTACAGTAGCTACACACAATAGTACAGTAGCTACACACAATAGTACAGTAGCTACACACAATTGAACAGTAGCTACACACAATAGTAGCTACACACAATAGTTCAGTAGCTACACACAATAGTAGCTACACACACTAGTACAGTAGCTACACACACTAGTACAGTAGCTACACACAATAGTACAGTAGCTACACACAATAGTACAGTAGCTACACACAATAGTACAGTAGCTACACACAATAGTGCAGTAGCTACACACAATAGTAGCTACACACAATAGTACAGTAGCTACACACAATAGTACAGTAGCTACACACAATAGTACAGTAGCTACACACAATAGTACAGTAGCTACACACAATAGAACAGTAGCTACACACAATAGTAGCTACACACAATAGTTCAGTAGCTACACACAATAGTAGCTACACACACTAGTACAGTAGCTACACACACTAGTACAGTAGCTACACACACTAGTACAGTAGCTACACACACTAGTACAGTAGCTACACACAATAGTACAGTAGCTACACACAATAGAACAGTAGCTACACACAATAGTAGCTACACACAATAGTTCAGTAGCTACACACAATAGTAGCTACACACAATAGTACAGTAGCTACACACAATAGTACAGTAGCTACACACAATAGTACAGTAGCTACACACAATAGTACAGTAGCTACACACAATAGAACAGTAGCTACACACCATAGTAGCTACACACAACAGTACAGTAGCTACACACAATAGTACAGTAGCTACACACAATAGTGCAGTAGCTACACACAATAGTAGCTACACACAATAGTACAGTAGCTACACACAATAGTACAGTAGCTACACACCATAGTACAGTAGCTACACACCATATTAGCTACACACCATAGTAGCTACACACAATAGTTCAGTAGCTACACACAATAGAACAGTCGCTACACAAACAGACCACATGTTGCACTAACCTTACTCTTCTGTGTCATCTAACAGAAAAAAGTGGATCGTTCTTCAATCATAATCTTTTTAATTTTTTTTCCTTAATATTTCATTGCTCTAGCGAATTTAGTATAGACCCACGCTATACACACAAAATATGGCTTTTATTTCTTTAACTAATTTAGTATAGACCCACAATATAAACACAAAACATGGCTTTTGTTTTTTTAATGAATTTAGTATAGACCAACAATATAAACACAAAACATGGCTTTAATTTTTTTTACGAATTTAGTATAGAACAATAATATAAACACAAAACATGGCTTTTATTTTTTTAACGAATTTAGCATACACCAACAATATAAACAAAAAACATGGCTTTTGCTTTTGAGACGCGTTAAATTTCTTGTGTCTGTTATACATGGGCGTGTTACAAAATATTTGAAAGCTCCCTTTTATGTTTGGATTGGGTTCAGGAGATAGATACTGCAGGATACTTCAGGGATATGCACATATGGGGGAAGGGGGAGACGGGTTTCGTGCTTTGGAAGGTACATACACTTCACCAGAAGTATAAAGTATACAAAAATACACAGATACAAGTACATGTATTTGTAAAACGGTAATAATTATATATAATATGTAAAATCAGATAAAAAATGCATTATATGATTTTTATCAGTTGTGATCGACAGTGTAAAAAAAAAATTTGTGACAGTAGCTTCCCATATATAAAATAAAACAATCATGGGAAGTAACCAATATAAAAGTTCCTAAAAACGGTAAATAGTACTAAAAATGCATAAGGGCTAAAATTTCTTAAAAACTTTCATTGTTTACTACTAAATATATACCAATATTAAATATTATCTTTCGAATTTTGTCAAATTTGTATACTTACTTAATATTTAGTATTATAATTTGATCTAATCGGAATAGAGAACTGTTAGCGGTGTCATTGGCCTAACTTATAGAAACATGAAATTTTACTTTGATCGATATTACCATCCAGTCAGAAAACGTGGACCTACTTTATCTTTTATTGGCTAGATCCTGTAATAGTGTCGTCATTGTTTACTGTAATCTTAATTTTTAGGCAGTCTAACGAAGACCCAAAAATTTGAACACATAACAAGACTTTTTGCGACCGATCGATGCGTGTGTTATTACAGGAGACGCGTTACACAACATTTGAAAACTGCTGAACTTCTAAGGCAAAAAAAAACAGTAGTCAACCAAACTCAGTTCAACTTTGGTCGGTTCAACATTGTGCTCGCTTGAGAGCCTGCGCCTTTAACTTACAGAGTGGGTGGTTAACTGAAAAGGCTGGTTTCTAACTTAAAGCGGCGGATGGCTAACTTACACGGTGGGTGGCCAACCCACAGCGGCTAACTGAAAAGGCCAGTAGCCAACCCACATGGCGGGTGGCCAACCTACAGGGCTGGTGGCTAACCTACAGGGTGGGTGGTTAACCTGCAGGGTTGGTGGTTAAATTAAAGAGTGAGGGGTTAACTTAAAAGGCTGGTGGTTAACCCACAGGGTGGGTGGTTAACTTACAGTGCTGGTGGTTAACCTACAGGGTGGGTGGTTAACTTACAGGTTAAATGGTTAACTTAAAATGTCTTTGGTTAACTTACGGGGTTGGTGGTTAACTTACCGGGTGGGTGGTTAACTTACAGGATGGGTGGTTAACTAACGCAACACCTGGCTAACTTTCAAGTTATGACGTAACTATCTTGTTTATAAAGCTGCCATTGCGTTGGCTAGTTAATGAGTCTGCCATTATGTTCTAGTTAATGAATTTGTCATGTTCTAGTTAATGAATTTGTCATTATGTTCTAGTAAATGAGGCTGACATTGTGTTCCATTATCTGCTACACGCCGGTTGTCAATAATTATGTTTTAATTCAAGCCTATGCTGGTGTTAACCTGGCATATTGCTAAACGTTTACAGTGTCCAAAATACTGCGTGTAGATCAGTGCATATACACCTAACCCCACCAGTTTTATATGCATATTCACCGAACCCTTTTTGATATTTCTATCGTCCAAACAGACAAATATCCGATCGTGAATCAGGGTGTATATTGACTTCCACCTGGATTAATGCTAGTTTATTGATATCATTTAACCCCAACTAGTTCTACTATAGGTTTCGTTCACCGTGTTTACTGTATAGCGGCTGTGTGGTAGGCTGTGTGGTCTTCATTTAGCTGACGTCATAATAATGGTCTGTTTTAGTTTTCTAAAGCTGGCCGTTATGATCTAGAAAAGATGGGCTTTGTCCTCTGAGTGGTCGAGTCGTCAACGCTTCAGTGTTTACATCGATCGTGGTTCGAATCCCAGCAGTTTTCTGTAAATATTCCAATAGTTCCCTCCAGCCTTTTCCACTAACAGTTCTCTCAAACGTTTCTATAAAACGGTTCCCTCTAAAAGTTCCCTTTGACAATTCCATCTATAATATTCATTTAACAATTCTCTCATACATGTCTCTCTGTTTTATTCATTTGACAGTTCCTTCGAATAGTTCCCTCGAATAGTTCATTCTAAAATATTTCCTAACATTTCCCTCTAAAATTTCCCTCTAACAGTTCCCTATTTATCTTCCAGCACCACGTTTAAAAAAAAAAGCACAAACCCTCTCCCCAACTCAATAAAATCTCCACATTTCCCCATGTCCAATATAATTCAGATTTCAAATTTCACCCCCACCATGTCCTCGACATTAGCCCTTAACTCTACAAATATGACATCCCCCTTTTCACCGTCAACCTATAAATTATGGCCCCTTACTCTAGCCTCGGGACCTAGATGGTACTTATATTGCACGACGGTCATAAACGGATTCATATATTACACCGGATATGACGTCTGGAGGGCCTCCCCACTCATAACTCCTCGTCCTCCTTATCTGGTCAGCCCTCCCAGTAATGTCCATCTCCTTTGAGGCTTCAAATATGTCTACGCACTCGTCATTTTTATGTCTGCGACACAAAAGAAAGGTACGTAACTCGAGGCGGGATTATAGCCATTTTTTACTTGACTCACCGTCAGTTTAGTTTCAAGGACACGGTTATTTCTAAGGCGACACACTTGTCTTAACGGCAGAGACACACGTGTCTTGTCGTGTGTCTTGAAGTGTTTGTTCGTTCTGTGTCTTCAAAGGAGGAAATCGGATGTTCGGCGCAGATTTTCATCCGCGAAATTTGTTCTGGGTCGTGTGATTTCTGGAGATTTTTATGTGGATTTTATTGTGAGGAGGAAACAGGGAATAGTTTGGTTTATGGCGGGACAAATGTTCGTCACATGTTCTATCACATGTTCGCTAAATGATCGCCACATGTTCGCGAAAAATGCCCAGATTTGGCGTTACATTTTTTGACCTGTGGAATGAATGGAGTTGAAAGAATCTGTTTGCAAGATGTTGGCCATATGTTGTATGGCTGGAAGGTGAGTTTATGTTATACAGGTGGTACAGCTAGTACGTAATATTGTACTGTACAGCTGGTACACAATATTGTACTGTACAGCTAGTACAGTTAGTACACAATATTGTACTGTACAGTTAGTACACAATATTGTACTGTACAGTTAGTACACAATATTGTACTGCACAGTTAGTACACAATATTGTACTGTACAGTTAGTACACAATATTGTACTGTACGGCTAGTACAGCTAGTACACAATATTGTACTGTACAGCTGGTACTACTAACCCACTGCGATGTACTGTACATGCTACTAGTACACGAAATTGTATTGTATAGTTCTACAATCAACTATATTTAAATGTTTTATATTTTATCTTTATTCAAATGCTATCTTTCTCTTACAGTTATTATATATATATATATATATATATATATATATATATATATATATATATATATATATATATATATATATATATATATATATATATATATATATATATATATATATATAAACATTTATATATATATAAACATTTACAAGTTCTTGCTAAGTATATTTTATTCTAAAGCCTAAATTTACAAAAATGTCTGAATTTTTAAAAATTTCAACTTAAAACTTTAGTTTACAAAATTTCCCTTGAAGAATATTGTGTTCAGGTGTTTAAATTTACAAAAAAAAATCACATTTTCTATTCAAACATTAAAACCAACAAGATTTAGTGCAAAAACTTTTATTAAGACATTACATTTTCCAAAAAAAAGCATTTTTTTCCAAACAGACAAATTAAAAACATGTGCAAGCTCATTTGAAGCATTAAATTAAATTTTGTTTTCTTTACCTCTTTTTAATGCTGTCTTACTGTCCCCTTTCAATCATCCATCCCACCCCCGTTGATTAAATACAGCTTTGTGATCAAATGTGTAATCTGTTAGTATTTGGCCAACAACTTAGTTGAGTTAAATGACGCTCCCCTGCTCATCTGATACAAATTAACACGATCATTACTACAATAGTTTTTAAAAATGCGTTTAAAAGTTTACTTTGAAAGTTATTCTCATTTTTTGTGGTTGAGGTAGTATCTTTAATACACAATTTAATATTAGTCAGTATGCCAATTACTACTTTCCGAAACACTAACTAAACATGTGCAGTGATATCAATTACATCACTTGCTTGTTAAAGAAAATTAATTTACACCATCAAAAATAATTTACATCATAAAAATAATTTACACCAACTAAAATAATTTACATCCCACAAAATAATTTACACCATTAAAAATAATTTATATCATCAAAAATATTATATTATTAAAAATAATTTCCATTAAAAATGTATATCATCAAAAATAATTAACACCATCAAAAAGAATTTCTATCATTAAAAATAATTTATATTTTTAAAAATAATTTACACCAATAAAAGTAATTTCTATCATCAAAAATAATTCTTATTGTTAAAATAATTTACATTATTTAAAAGAAATTATATCAACAAAAAGAAATGTATAACCACCATAAATAAGTTACCACCTGACAAAAAAATGTGCACCATTAAAATATATTTTACCACCAAATAATGGTGAACATTTATGTATGTATGTGTGGATGAATGTATGTATGTGTGGATGTATGTATGTTTGTGGAGATATATGTATAAATTTTGTGTAAGGTTCATTATATGTTTGGGTTTGTATGTATTATGGTGTGTTGGTATTTTTGTATGAACTGATAAATAGACAAAGCCTATTACCTTTGGGGTCATCCATAAATGACGTCACAGTCGTAGGGGGGGGGGGGGGGGGTCCGTAATTTTGTGACGATGTGTGATGAGGGGGAGGGGGGGGGGGGGGGGTCAGATGTTGCGACGTCACATTTTTGCATTATAAAAAAGCAATGTTAGAAAACGAATTTTAGACGTTATTTCGCGTTTTAGATAACTGTTTTAATAAATTGTAATAGTTTAGACAAGATTTTGGAAAAATATCAATGTTTTAAAAAAATTCAACTGCAATTTTGAGGGGGGTTGTAGGTTGAGGTGTGACGTCATTTTAGGGGGGGGGGGGTCTGGCTTTTTGTGACGAAGTGTGACGGAGGGGAGGGGGGGAGGTAAAAATCGTCAAAAAAAGCGTGACGTCATTTATGGATGACCCCTTTAGAGATTAAAGTAATATTTCTACTCACCTTTTACTAGACAAAAAAATAACACAATATATTTTACCGCAGATAATTTAAGAACTCACATAAGCAGAACCTGCAACATTCTTGTGTACAATTTACCGGTGTGTACAACTTACGGGTGTGTACAAATTATGGATTGGTACACAATGTCAGCACTGTTGCTACTGTACAACATTACTTTTTTTTTATCTTTAATCAACTATGATTATAATTTCAAAGAAATTAGTTAAAAATAATAAATCGTGAAAGAGTAGAATAAAAATATTGCATTGGTTCAATAATACGTTCTTTTACCGACAAATATTAACATGTAATCTTTATCTCAGGGAAACTTACCCAGTACTTACAACCAAACTTTTCTAGAAACCTAACATTCTTAAACTGTCGACCGAGTCATTTATTTTGTAAATGAGTTTAAAGTGACAGATACAATTTACTTGTTAAAATATGTAACATTTTACAAAACAAAAACACCATAATAGTCCAACGTGAAATCAAATAAAAAAATTAATTTTAGGACAAGATTTAATTTTTTTTTATTGTATTTTATTTATTTAACTCGTGGTTATTCCTATGTCTAATTTTTAATGTAACTTAATATGTATACATGTAGGCAAGGAGTGGGTGTATATGAGAGAGGGGGGGGGAGGGATTGAAATAATTAGAACTCACCTCCATGGACCCCCTAAAATGACAGCCGTGTTGCTGAACTATTGTCGGCTGCGCTCGCGTCAATTCTAACTCTCTCAGTTTCATAAATTGTCCGTTATAAGTTTCTTTTGTAGATCATTACTCGAGTGTACAAAACAGTATTCCTGTGGGTGTGTTACAATGTTTTAAAAAGTGGTACATTCAATGATTTTTTGACAAAAGTGTGACACGCTAGTTCATGTTTGTTTCCTAAGACCCATGGAGTATCGCATTTGATTTGCTACGAGATGTTTATCTTACAAGTTTAATCAAATATAATATGTTTGATAATTTGTTAAACGTAATTTTTTGACTAAATTTAATTTGTTTTATGTTTGTCTGATCTTTGAGATACTGAATGAAGTTGTTACATAGAAAAAGACATATCTAGCATCAATCTCATCAAGCAAAACATCCTCTTAGCAGATCAATTACGGTGTATTATGTGACATACAGTGTATTCAATATCTTTAACGATCTTGCTAATCTATGTGTTATGAACGATTAACAAACCCGTCACTAATTAACTAATTAACGAGGTAGTTAACATGGCTTGAAATCTATAGACCACCGACACGATAATCAAAGCTTATATATATATATGTATTTGTTAGAGTTACACGGCTATGTTAGGGTCAGAATAATGGTGTTAGGTTCGTGGTGGGGTGTTAGGTTATGGTTATAGCAGTTACGGCGTTACAGTTAAATATGTTACGGTTATCGTTCAGTAATGGATACGCATCATTACCTTTAAGGTCAACCATAAAATTCCAATAAATATTCCATTAAATAAAAACAAAACACAAATCTTAATTCTATGCTCTATATAGCAATACGGAACGAAATGCCGTTGAAACATGAACGAAGAAAAACTGCCTAGATCTCACGTGATAACCGTACACCGAGGTTGATATGTGGTTGACTGGGCCATTTGCAGCATAGCGTTAAACGCTACGGCGGTGGAGCAAGGGACTGCTGGCTACACGCAATACAATATTTACTGCCTTTATGCCCCAGCTTGCTGCCATTATGCCCAGGCTTACTGACATTATGCCACGGGGCCTAGCACAGGGGTGATAATTGCTGGGTGTACATGACAGGTCAGGGGGAGATAATGGCAGACGTGACATAGGTGGGGTGGGGTGGGGGGGGGGGGGAGGTTGGGAGTCAGGTGCCAGCCAATCTCAGAGTACCATGAGAGGTCCAATCATCTTGTGGTGCTGTCCAGTTAATTGGTCAGTTGTGTTTCTGCCTTGATTTTTTTTTATTAATTAGATTTTTGATATGGCAAGATGGTGTGTAGTGAAATGATGTCGTAGTAGAGATGACAGTTGGAGTGATGTATGTAGGAATGATGTCGTAGGAATAATGAATGTAGGAATAATGTATGTAGTAAATATGACAGGTTGTAGGAATGATGTATGTAGGAATGATGTCGTATGAATGATGTCCTCGGAATGATTTCTTTTTAAATGATGTGGTAGGTATGATGCATTTAGAAATGTCTATTGCAATGATGCCTGTAGGTACGCTATCTATAAGAATGATGAATGATACAATAGCATCTTGCAGATTGGAGGTATTTAGAAATGATAGCTATGGTAAATAATGGATGTTGGAATGATGTCTAAAGGAACCGTGTATTATGGAATAATGTATGCGATGTTTCGGGGATGTCTGCATCATGATGTTTGAAGTTTGATATCATTCTCTTTAAGTAGCCAATCCTCCCTACTCCCTCTCTTTTGATGCTGTGTTCCCTTCAATGTTCCCTGATTAGGTTCCCTCTTGAGGTTTATGTTAATGTTTCTATCGTTTGTTCCCGGACATTGCTCCTTTGTAGATTCGATGTTGCAGTAATGTCGATTTAACTGTAAACATTTCAGATTTGTTTTCTTAAACCCTCAAGAAATAAGCAAGCATTCTTTTGTATTTTTTGGTCGTTTAAAACATTTTTGTCTAGAATGTTTCATTTTGACAAGTTTTAATTTCCAAAGCACTATTTGCGGTACTTAATTAGAAGTTTTATAAATTTCAAATCTTTTAATTATTAATGTTATTCGGGTTATTTCCTTTTGTATATTGGTGAGCTGGTTTATTTTTAGCCTTTAAGATTGATATGTGTAAAGTTTGTGTTGCCAGGATAAATTAAAAAGATAAATTGTCTAAGCAGCGAAACTAAAATCGTTTGTTTTTTTCTGCTATTGTAACAATTACAAATGGGTGTATTTTCAAATTAGACACACCAGCCCCCCCCCCCCCCCACCCACCCACACTCACACTTCCCTGCTGCCTAACCGAGGGTAAGATGTGTGTCCTGTGTTATTAGCGCGTACAGCCGGCTGTCAAAGTTTGGCTCGTTTTGGTGGCAAAGCTCAACGATTACCTGGCACACAGCAATCTTAGTGCGGGGAACAACTTGCCAGATAAGAATGGGCTTCGTTTATCAACGGTGAATACTCGGACGTATGAACGGTAATGAAGTTGGCTTAGGTTTAAAAAAAATTGTACAGGGAGATAGAGACTGGCACAAGGTTCGGATTGTGGGGCGGACAAATCTTCAGCAGACGTGGAGGTGGGGGTGTATGGGTGGGGCGGATAATCTCAATTCACTTTTAAAGCTGAGATTAATTCGTCAAGGAAATATTTTGAAAAACAGAAAAAAAAATGTGAAAGGTGATACACGCGGATATAGATGGGCTAGGATGTGAAGGGGTGGGTGGCGTGGAGATAGTGTTGGTGAGGGGTGGGGTGTTTGTGTTAAATAAAAGCGGAAGTTGAATTATGGGGTGGTGACATCACGCTGGACGCTATGTGAGGAAATGCACTAATTTATTTTATTTATTTTTATTTGGCTGAGGAGATAAGGATTTCGCTGAGATAAACAACAATTTTCACAACTTCAGCCAGGCTCAGGTCAGATTTTAAATTAGGCAAAGCGAAAATATCCTAGTTTTGAGTCTAGTTTTAACGAAAACTATCTAGTTTTGACAAAACATAATCTAGTTTTGAAGAAAATAGTTATGGTATTAGGTTAAATAGCTTCATAAATTACTGAAGTGGGCGAAATATATCACTGAAATCAGCAGAGCATACAATGAAAACGGGAGGACAAGGTTTGGTATTTTAAGGGGCCCTTGGGCGACAGCCCGATCACCCCGACCCCACAGGCTAAAGCTAACTGGGTATATTTATATATATTTTTAAAAATTGATGAGGTAAAAAGTGTAAAGTCAGGTGTAAATGAAAGTAAAATTTTATAGACAAATGAAATTGAAAGTTAGAATTAACCGAAGAATTAAAAAAATAGAAATTTAAGAAAAAAAATAGTAAAACAACTACCTGAAACTGAAGGTTAAATGTAAAAGTTAGGGAAAACAAATACAAATAAAAAAGAATGGTAGGCCTACAGTATTCGTATTATTTTGTGTTTTTGTTTTGTTTCAAACTGGAAAAGAAACAAAGAAAGATGAAAACATGAATGAACATAGAAACAACCTAGAAACGAAATAAAAAATTGAGCAGGAAGACGAAAAGGAAAGAATGGAGAGCGTACGCATGCGCAGAAGAAGCGGGAAAAATAAGGAGAACGTTCAATCAAAGCCGGGGGCTGGCAGCAGACATTAACAGTCTCGGTTGACGCGTAGGAGCGTACCGGGGTCTGTCATTTATATCCTACCCCCATTCGACTCTACTTCTGCTCTGTCACCCCCGGGGGGTGGGGGAGGGGCTCTCGAGGTGGGGGTGAAGTTGGGTAGAGAGTCGGTGCATTGCTCTTGGCGGTGTGAGTGTGTGTGTGTATGTGTGTGTGCGCGCGCGCGCGCGTATATGTGTGTTTCCCTTCCACTGACTAGTTGATGAATGAACTGCATACATTTCGAGCACAAATTCCAATACATTTTTAAAGCAACATAGATAAGCTTTTTATACTAAACAAATGTTCCATAATCCTCCTGAATCATCATTGATCCGTTTCATTACCTTAAATACTATACATAACTTGTACCACTTACTTTTATAAAGTGTTTGTATATATATATATATATATATATATATATATATATATATATATATATATATATATATATATATATATATATATATATATATATATATATATATATATATATATATATTTTATATATATATATATATATATATATATATATATATATATATATATATATATATATATATACATATATTTTATTTATACATTAATAAAGATAGTTAAATACATAGGATTATGCTACGTATCTCTGTTGTTCTAAAAAATAAGACGACAGAAGAAAAAAAAAACAATTTTATTAATTACTTCCCTTAGGCTGTTATGACGAGTAGGCCTACACGTTGTAGGCTTTGATCAGAACCATGTGTACACTTTTCTCCATGTATCTTGTGTATTCTAGTAGCTAAAAAAACCAGTTCATCATTGTAGCGTTTGGAATGGTTAATTTATAATTAATTATTTTATTTGCAAACTACGAATATCTTTGTAATAGTGTATCTCCTGCAATTTGTAGCTTCAGTTAAACATTGGAACAGCACATCGCATAGTTTAGTTACTTATAGAAAGACATCACAGTATAATAGATACACCAATCTAGCTTATCTTACAACTATTTATCAACATACCCCACAGTACCACATCAACATACCCAACATCACCACATCACCACATCGCCACATCAACATACTCACCATCACCAAATCAACATATCCAGCATCAACACATCACCACATCACCACACCACACATACCCCACATGACCATACACACATATCCCACACCACCACATCAACATTCCCCCACATCTCCAAACACACATAACCAACACCACACACAGACCCTACATTACCACACATACATACCCCACATTACCACACACACATACCCCACACACATACCCCACACACACCCCCCACATTACCACACATACATACCCCACATTACCACACACATATACCCCACGTCACCACACACACACAGACCTCACATTACCACACACACACATACCGCACATTTCCACACACATACCCAACATTACCACACACACATACCTCACATTACCCTACACACATACCCCACATTACCACACACATGCCCCACACACATACCCACATTACCACACACATACCCCACATTACCCCACACACACATACCCCACACACATACCCACATTACCACACACATACCCCACATTACCCCACACACACATACCCCACACACATACCCACATTACCACACACATACCCCACATTACCCACCACACATACCCCACACACATAAACACATTACCACACACATACCCCACATTACCCCACACACATACCCCACACACATACCCACATTACTACACACACATACCCAACATTACCACACACACATACCCAACATTACCCCACACACATACCCCACATTACCCCACACACATACCCCACACACATACCCACATTACCACACACATACCCCACATTACCCCACACACATTACCCCATACACATACCCACATTACCACACACACACCCCACATTACCACACACACATACCCCACATTACCACACGCATACCTTACACACATACCCCACACATACCCACATTACCACACACACATACCCCTACACATATCCCACATTACCACACACATACCCACATTACCACACACATACCCACATTACCACACACACATACCACACATTACCACACACAAATACCCCACATCGCCATACACACATACCCCACATTACCACATTCACATACCCCACATTACCACACACATACCCACATTACCACATACACATACCCCAAATTACCACACACATACCCCACACACATACCCCACATTACCACATACACACATACCCCACATTACCACATTCACATACCCCAAATTACCACACACACATACCCCACCCCCCCACATTACCCCACACACATACCCAACATTACCCTATCATCAGACCTCACATTATCTCATCGTTGCCTGCAAACAAATGAGGAATGTTCTTATTTAGAAAATGGCGCCACAAATCTCCAGTGGCTGTTATTTATTGCGCATGCGCAGAGACGAAGATTACAAAACCCTTAGGTGTCCCAGCATGCTATTTTCCCGGGGAATGTCAGGGGGAAAAACTCTCTTACAATCTGCAACAACTCCAAAGTTTTGCTAAATTTTTCACATGCAGTACTCTGAAGTAATTTTTTTGTCCTTATAACATTATACTCTATCAAGGCTTCATTTGTAATCAGACATATATATATATATAAATATATATATATATATATATATATATATATATATATATATATATATATATATATATATATATATATATATATATATATATATATATATATATCAGTTTTGTTGAATTGATCAGATCCTATAGGATATAAAAGACAAAATAATAGTTAAATAGCTATTCGTTTTCATTTTCGTTATGTGGTGGGTACTCTCCAACCATCCATCTCCAGGTATACTTGTTTGATGGTAGGTATAGCACACATAACACGGTGAAGGTGGTGACCATATGTCCTGATGGGCTTACACCGTCATAACTTTACGGCTGCCGGTTAGATCTCGGTATCTGCCGGCTCAATGTATAGTTCGTGAATCTTGTAGAGTCCGCGGTCAGAACGATTTATTGAACACACAATGTTATTTAACATACATGCCATTACCAAATGTATTTTTTTTTAATTACTCATTGACCATCATGCCCAGCGTATCGTAGGTCAAGTAGAGTAAACTGCTATAGTAGTCTTTCTAAAGGTAAAAATATGTTCCTGGATTTTCCACGATATGCCAGGCTAATTCCGCTGCACTGAGGCCATATTTGTGGTTAAGTTAGTTTCAAACCTTTACACATATATATCACATACAGGGTACACGTACAAGCTCTTACACACACACACACATAAACACACACATACATATATATATATATGTGTGTATATAACACACACACACACACATATATATATATATATATATATATATATATATATATATATATATATATATATATATATATATATATATATATATATATATATATATATATATACATTACACACAGGTCGCACGAACAAACCCTAACATAATGTATGACATACAGATGACGTACTCGGTGCATTTCCAGACTTCTTTCATATTTGTTCTCAAAATAATTTCAATTAAAAAATTAGTTCAAAATCTTCCCTTTTCTAGTTCAAGATCTTCCTTTTGTAGTTCAAGATCTTCCCTTTTCTAGTTCAACCTCTCCTTTCTAGTTGCAGATCTTGTTACGAGTTAAAAATCACCGCCATCATCTCCCCCCCCCCCCCCTTCACTCTCGAAAAACCCCACCAATCTCATACATAATATAAAACATACTTGTGAGTACATTCCCCTATCATCAAACCATTGTAGTACTCCACTCCACCCACCACGTGCCTAAACTCCCCCCTCCATCTCCCCCCCCCCCCTCCCTACCGCGGACCCCACCACATAGATTAGATATATAGGTTATTGAGAAGAAAAAAAAACTGTTTTTTTCAAGAGCTCTCTCTAGCTAGCTTTGGCTATCGCGAGTAAAGATTTTAACGACCTCGCTAGTACTGGGCCCGGTGGGTAACGGGGTCGTTAAGGCATTCAATCCCCAGGCCGCTCAGAAGTCTGGTGGGTCTGTCGGCTGGGTGATCCTGGTCTGGCCGCTGGGTCGCGCCCACGTTTCTTTAAAGACTTCATATTAAACCTAAGCAGCGAGACAATATTTAGAGAGTTTATGATGGGCGGGGGAAAAAAAAAACCTGCACATGTTCCAGGAACAGAACACACAGGAGCAGACGTGAGTTTAAAAAAAAAGTTTCCCGCGTAGATGCGTGGGGTTAGGCCATTTCCGGTTAGAATAAAGATAGATAGTGCTCAAAATGTAATGAAGATTTTAGAAGTTTGTTTTATGGTCTTTGATAGGCTGAGTTTGTTGTAGGTATCTGTTTCTATGGCAACGCCCAGGGACGTGGCGTGGTGTGTGATATACATAAGTTAGAAGAAATGACCAAATTTGTTTGAAAAGGAAGTTTCTTACGAGTTAAAATTGTTGTGTTATAAATAAAATTTAAAAAAAAATAATCACAATTTGTTTTGAAAAGTGGATCTATGTATGCTATAGAATTGCAATATTTTTGTTAAACGAATTTTTATAGGGCTATAAAAATTGCCGTATCTTCTTTAGAA